>NW_027206455.1:108312-373011 GCF_024711535.1 Dipodomys merriami
CAAGGCAAGTGCTCTACCGCTGAGCCACCTTCCCAGCCCCTGAACAGTTCTTTCTAAAACTTTCAAAAAAAAAAAAAAAAAAAGAACCAAGAGCCTCATTCTTTTTAAACCTTGTCAGTTTGACCAGCAAAAGTGAATCTTCTCTTCCATTTACCTTTCTTTTTCTTTTCTTCCCTCCTTCCTTCTTTCTTTCCTTTCTTCCTATTCTTTTTTCTTTCTTCTTTCTTTCTCTCCTTCCCATGAGGCTCTTATTCTTCACCCTGTTTTCGTTCTGTGGAGTCTTTTTTTTGTAATGGGGTAGGGAAATTCCTGGAGTGGAGACCTTCTAGCATTTTTCTCTTGCTGTTATTCTTCTCTTTAATTCTAGTTAGGATATTTTTGCTCTGACAAAGTGGTTGTACAACCTTGTGTGGTGTGTAAGTTATTTGGTGATTGTCACCCTACAAAATCATGCAAGCAAGCACTCCAAACAAAATTATCTAGCTCAATAAAACGATGGAAGGGGAAAAAAGTAAGCTCCCTACAGCTAGCTAAGGTAAAGTTCTCTCTCTCTCTCTCTCTCTCTCTCTCTCTCTCTCTGTCTCTCTCTCTCTCTCTGGAACAAGAGAGTCTTCCTTGTGGGTGAATTTATTTTCCCAAGATTCAGGGTCTCAAGTCTAAGAACCTTGGTGTGGTGTGTGTGTGTGTGTGTGTGTGTGTGTGTGTGTGTGTGTGTGTCCTGGGACTTGAACTCAGGGCCTAGGCTCTGCCCCTGCACATTTTTGGCTCAAGGCTGGTGTCCTACCACTTGAGCCACAGCTCCACTTCCAGCTTCTTTTTTGAAATGTAGTGCTTCATTAGAGATGAGAGTCTTATAGACGTCCCTGCCCCTGGCTGCCTTCAGACAAAGATCCTCGCAGCTCAGCCTCCTGAGTGGCTGGGATTACAGGCGTGAGCCACCCGCGCCTCTTCTTTCGCTGTGGAACATAGAGACAGCAGCGGAGAAAGCCATCACCGAATTGTGTTATGGCATTCAAGGAGAATCCAATCCAAACCCCAACTCTGGGACATCTTTGAGGGCAAAAGTCTCACTCAAGGGGAATCAGAGGACAGATTAAGGGCCACACTCCTTGGTGGAGGTAAAACCAGGTGCAGGAGAGAGAGATTCTTAGAGTAGAACCCCAGAATGGCAATCCACAGCCCCCCCAACCCCCCCAGACCTCCCCCTCTAGCCTGAGGCCTGGTTGGTTGGGGAGGGAGAGGGAGTCGGTCCTCCGAAACTCATCCATCAGCTGGAGAAAGAGCAGAGTCGAGTTCTCTGTCCTCTGTTTGCTTTCTCGCCAATTATTGCCAGCCTCTGTGTGTTGATATAGACATTGGCCCCCAAAAGTGCTAATGTTCATTTATCAAGGGGGAACCCGCCAGCGGCTCCCACAACTTGTGGTCCTTCCCCAAATATAAACAACGGAGGAGAAGAGACTTCCAGACAGAGTCCTTGTTGAAGATAAAGCTGGGGATAACGCGGCCTGACTCCGGTGGACCGGCTCTCCGGGTGCATTAATGATTCCTGCCTTTATCTTTCAATTAATCACATCTACTTTTTTTTTTTGGTAAGGGATTCAGCCCGAGCTGATTGCAGGAAGCGATTGCTTTTCAATTAATAATAATTTATTTGCGCACAGCACACCCCTTTCCCAAAGTCTTAAAAGGCAAAGAAAGGGTTGCAGAGATTTCTCTCCCTCTCCCCCTTCTCCCTCCCCCCTTCTCCCTCTTCTCTCCTCCCCCCCCCACCCCCAGTTCTTCAGTCTGTCTCCATTTGTGTCTCTCGGCCTTGCTCTGGTTGAAAGCTGTTTGTTTGTCCTGCGAGATGGGAAAATATAAGGCGCAGAGAGATCGGGCCTGCTGTGGGAAAAATAAAGATGCCACCCCTGCAAAACAAACCAGGAAAGAGGGGGAGGATAGAGTTTCTGTCTTTCCCACTCCAGCCCACCCACCCCCAACCATGGCAAATTCTAATTTAAAAATCAAATTATACGTGTGTGTGTGTGTGTGTGTGTACACACTGCAAAATGAAGCATAAAATTGCTATTGGATAGTTTATGGAATTTTGTTGAGTATGGTTCCAACTTCTTCTTCTTCTTCTTCTTCTTCTTCTTCTTCTTCTTCTTCTTCTTCTTCTTCTTCTTCTTCTTCTTCTTCTTCTTCTTCCTCCTCCTCCTCCTCCTCCTCCTCCTCCTCCTCCTCCTCTTCTTCTTCTTCATCCTTGTTATTGTTATTATTAATTATTATTATTAGGACTCATTTCCTTTCTCTGGGAAGGCCCACGGCCTTTTCTGTAGCGGAAAGAATTAATGAGCAGAATCATCCAGGGTGTAAAGAGGGATTTGGGGGGGGGGGAATACATCGAATTTTATCTTCTTCCCCCTGCCCCATTCCCAACCTTACCCCATCCAAAAACAAAACAAACAAACAAACAAAAAAAAACAAAGATTTTCATCCATTTTTCCTGACACCTGACCTACGGCATTTCAGAGGAAAAAAAAAGTGATCAATCCTCTCTTCTTTGATTTATAAAGGAAATGCTCATTGAGAGAGAGAGAGAGAGAGAGAGAGAGAGAGAGAGAGAGAGAGAGAGAGAGAGAGAGAGAGAGAGAGATGTTTCTTTTTCTTTTTCCAGAACTACTACTTGCTCCCAAAAAAAAAACAAGACAAAAAAGGAAAAAGTCAGGCGGATTCCGGATGTCGCCTCCATGTCCCCCCACCCCCCTTTAAACGGTAATATTTCAGGCGAAGGTTCACCCTAATCTTTCAAACTGTCATCGCCAGCGGACACGGGGCGAGTGGTTCCAGGACCCCCGGCTCCTAGATCTGCCCAGAGAGACTTTTCGTTGAATCCGAGACGGCTTTCGTTTGTCAGGTGCCACGGTGTGGACACTAAAACACCACCCCCCCCAAATTAACCACCTTCACCCCGTAAAAACCCCCATCTAAAATTGGTTCCAAGCAATAAATAACCAGTCCAAAGCCTTGATGAAGACAAAACAACTCAACAACAACAATAAAACGAGGGATCTGGTCAGGGCTCTGTGGCTGGGGGTGGGTGGGTAGCCCCTTGGAGGGCAGGCGACTGGGAGTGAGGAGACGCAGCCTGGCACCGGTGCCCGGGGTCTGGGGGGAGGCGTCCGGGCGCTGTGCGGGCCCAGGCCCGGCTCGGGGCGGCCCGTGCTCGGGAGACCAGGACTCGGGAGTTTGCGTGCGGGGAGCTTCAGGCAGGAACGGATGCCACGGTCGGCTTTGTCCCTGTGTTTTATGTGAGCGCTTCCTCCCGTCGCCCCGACTGGGGTGAGGATAAGTGTCATTAGCTAACACGTGACGGGGTGCCATGAGCAACCCCCCCTTTTTTTTTCTTTCTTTCTTCTTGGACCCCCAAGGAGCGAAAGCCCTCCCGGCCGGGTTCTCAGGCCGCGAGCGCAGATTGTGGGAAAGCCAGGCTTCTCTTGGGCGGGCCATCCTCAGCACCCCTCAATCCTGGAGCCCCTCTGTCGGCTCTGAGATTGATCCCGGATTAGAAGTGATCACCCCACCTGTCCGTCCTGCTTCCCGGCTCAGGAGCCGGTCCCCAGGGCGGCGCGGGGCGCTGTCTGCCCGGGCCGGTCCCCAGGGCGCGGGGCGCTGTCTGCCCCGGCCGGAGCTCGGGGAGCCCGGGGAGCCCGGGGAGCCCGGGGAGCCCGCGCAGCCGGCCGCGGCTGGTGGACGGTTTAGCCTGTAGGCCAGGAGGGTGGTGAGAGAATGGGGTGACTGGACGATTGTCCCCAGGAGAAGCAGCGCGTGTCCAGGCCTCCTGGACACGGTCTCCTGTCTGTCTGTCTGTCTGTACGTGTCTGTGCGTGTGTCTGTCTGTCATCTGTGGTCTGTGTGTCTCTCTGTATGTGTCTGTGTGTGTCTGTGTCTGTGTCTGTGTGTGTCTGTCATCTGTGTGTGTGTCTGTATGTTTCTGTGTGTCTGTCTGTGTGTCTGCATGTCTGTTGTCTGTGTCTGTGTGTGTGTCTGTGCGTGTCTGTTGTGTGTCTGTGTGTCTGTGTGCGTGTCTGTTGTGTGTGTCTCTGCGTGTCTGTGTGTTTGTCTGTATGTGTCTGTGTGCGTGTCTGCCTGTGTCTGTGTGTCTGTGCGTGTGCATGTGTGTGTCTGTTGTCTGTGTGTGTCCGTGTGTCTGTCTGTATGTGTCTGTGCGTGTCTGTCTGTGTCTGTGTCTGTGTCTATGTGCGTGTCTGTGTGTCTGTGTCTATGTGCGTGTCTGTTGTGTCTGTGTCTCTGCGTGTCTGTGTGTCTGTCTGTATGTGTCTGTGTGCGTGTCTGTCTGTGTCCTTGTGTCTGTCTGTGTGTGTGGGGGGGGGATACATTTCTTCTAGAGGAGAGTCAGTCGGACAAAATTAGGAGCTGAGGGAAGGGGTGAGTGGGACCGGGGCTCAGGACCCCGCTTTGCTCGCGAACCCCTCTGCTGAGATGATAACCATATTATACACACGCATATATAAAGGGGGGAGAGCGGCGCCCCCCCGCAGTGGACGGACGGGGCGGCCAAGTTGTGAGTTCGACTCCCCCGCTTCCATCTCAGCATCGGAGGCCGACGTCTGGGGAAGGAGCTTGACAGGGCTTGACACACTGGGACCGGCCCCCCCCATACCCCCGGAGCCCCCCCGGGGCCCCCCCCATACCCCCGGACCCCCCCGGGTCCCCCCCCCCGGGCCCCGCAGCCGTCCGCGCGGGCCGCGGCCCCTTTAAGCCCGGGCGGGGCTCCCGCGGGGCTCCGGTTCCCGGCGGGATGACTATATTAGGTGACACCCCGCGGCCCGGGCTGGGGGCCCCGCCCCGCCCCGCCCCGCCCCGGGACCCCGCCCCCGCCGGGGCGCCGCGCGGGCCGCTCCCCGCGCCCGGGCCCGGGGTGGCGGGGGCGCAGGGCGCCGTGCGCGGCGGAGCCGGCCCGGGGCGGCGCTGACCATGTTCCCCAGCCCCGCGCTCGCGCCCACCCCGTTCTCCGTCAAAGACATCCTGAGCCTGGAGCTCCAGCGGCAGCAGCGGCGAGGGCGCAGCCCGGGCCCGCCGCCCGCGCGCCCCGCGCCCGCCTGCATGCTGGCCGCCGCCGCCGCCTTCCGGCCCGAGGCCTGCGCGGGGCCCGGGGCGCGCGGCCCGGCCTTCCCCGCCGCCCCGGGCCCCGCCTCGCCGCCCGCGCCCCGCGCCCCGGCCTTCCCCGCCGCCCCGGGCCCCGCCTCGCCGCCCGCGCCCCGCGCCCCGGCCTTCCCCGACGCCCCGGCCTTCCACCCGCGCGTCTACGGAGACGCGGAGCCCGCGCGGGACCCCCGAGCCGAGAAGAAAGGTGAGGGCCCCGGGGATCGGGGGACACCGAGAGGGAGAGAGGCACCCCGAGACGATCGCCCGGGTCCCCGCGGATCGGGGATCGGAACCGGGGGCCCCGGGGTTTGTCGTGTACGTGGGGGCCTGGGCGGCCCCCCACTTTTTGAAGCCCTGGGTGGGGGGGTGGGGGGGCAGCGGACCGGGCGGCTGGGGGAGCTGTAGCTATAGAGGGTTAAAATGAAAACCCCGCGTTGGGTTCCGGGGTCTTTTATTTTACATTTGTTATTATTGTTATTATTGTTGTTGTTATTAGTTATGGTTGTCTTCAGCTGCACAGAGAAGCTCCCCGTGCGCACAGCACAGTGGCTGAGGTCAGGCGTCCATGGCCACCAGCGCCCCTCCTCGGGGGGTCTTTTTGTTTGTTAGAAATAAAGTGCACAGGGGATGAGACAGGAATCAGAGCCCCGCGTGCACACACGCACGCACACGCACATCCCCGCACGCACCACTGAATGAAGGTGCCCAGATTTGCCCCTCGCTCTGGCTTCCCCGGCCCCGCCGCGCTTGGCGAAGTTGGGCCTTAGATTTCTAACGTGAAATGCTAAGGAACCTGATTTCCGAGGAGGAGGAGGAGGAGGAGGAGGAGGAGGAGGAGGAGGAGGAGGAGGAGGAGGAGGAGGAGGAGGAGGAGGAGGAGGAGGAGGAGGAGGAGGAGGAGGAGGAGGAGGAGGAGGAGGAGGAGGAGGAGGAGGAGGAGGAGGAGGAGGAGGAGGAGGAGGAGGAGGAGGAGGAGGAGGAGGAGGAGGAGGAGGAGGAGGAGGAGGAGGAGGAGGAGGAGGAGGAGGAGGAGGAGGAGGAGGAGGAGGAGGAGGAGGAGGAGGAGGAGGAGGAGGAGGAGGAGGAGGAGGAGGAGGAGGAGGAGGAGGAGGAGGAGGAGGAGGAGGAGGAGGAGGAGGAGGAGGAGGAGGAGGAGGAGGAGGAGGAGGAGGAGGAGGAGGAGGAGGAGGAGGAGGAGGAGGAGGAGGAGGAGGAGGAGGAGGAGGGGGGGGGTGATGGTTTGCCAGGCACAGTTTCCAGCGGGACCCAGGGCCTCACCCAGGAGACCATCCACTTCGTAGGCTTCGCCCCTGAGCGCATCCGCGTGTGTCCTTTGCTTGCTGTTTGAGCTGAGCAACTATGAAGTCCCCGGCTGTGCCAAAATCATACCCACTAACGCGTAGCTGACGAACCTCCTCCTCCGTAGCCCTGTCTGCGGGCTTCGCCTGCCCGGTGCCCCGTGGCTCGCGCCCGGCTTCCTGGCTATCCCGCAGGCTGAGATGGGGAGGATCGC
This sequence comes from Dipodomys merriami, assembly GCF_024711535.1. Taxonomy (NCBI): domain Eukaryota; kingdom Metazoa; phylum Chordata; class Mammalia; order Rodentia; family Heteromyidae; genus Dipodomys; species Dipodomys merriami. The sequence goes on from NW_027206455.1 coordinate 114,974, forward strand.
GGGGGGGGTTGAAGCCAGCCAGGACGGGGGAGTCCCAGAGCTGCTTTTTAATCCTCCAATGAACCAGCAAAAGACAAAGGGGCAGCAGCAGCGGAATTGGGGCTCGAGCAAAAGAAGCGCGCGGGGGGAACGGTGTCCAAGCGCAGATTTCAAACCTCAGGACACACACACACACACACACACACACACACACACACACACACACACACACACACACACAGGGCTAATGATTCTCACCATCTACACAGACATCCGGGATTAAAGCAGAGAGCTGCAGAAGGCGGCCTTCTTGGGGACGGAGCGGGCTATCCAGGCTTTTCCACCGCAGGGAAGGAACTTGTCCTTTTCCTAGAGAGAGACACAGTTGGGGGAGACCCAGACCCTCCTGGGAATCTTCGCCACCAGGCCAAGGAAGGCCAAAGGGCAAAATGGCCAGTGAGAGGTGGACAGCGAACCGCTCGATTTGCCCAGGGGCAGAAAAGGAAGGTGGTGAGGGGTGGATATCAGCGGTGCTAGAGTTTCTAAGATGTGAGGTGAGGTCCTACTGAGCGGGCCGGGCACCGAGTGCTGGCTAAGTCGGCCCTCCTGCAGCTCAGGGCCTTGAACTCGAACTCGGAGCCGGTTGGTTTTCAGGTTCCTTGATTGGCCCCGCCGCCCTGGGGCTCTTTGGCTCTTTAGTTTTAGGACTGGGCGCCCACCCGCCTTCATTCAAACCCTTCGGCCCCAGGACCCCCGGCTTTGACTTTCTGCCCTTCTGTCGGTCGCGGGGCTTGAACTCAGGGCCTGGGCGCCGTCCCTGGCCTGGGCGCTGGAGGCTGGCGCGCGCCCATCCGATCCACGGCTCCGGCTCAGCCTTTCCTGCTGTGGTGGTTTTTAATGGTGAGAAAACTCATCGGAACTGGACGGAGCGGGCAGAGCAGACACACAGACAGACAGACAGACAGACAGACAGGGGAGAGGAGGAGGAGGCCGCGCTGTGGGTGCTCCCCAAAGGGGGATGGAGAAGGGGGGACACCCCGTCTTTTTTCTTCTTCTGATGTGCCCTGGCTCAGTGGAGAGCCTCTGGTGCGCGTGTCCACGGGTGGCTTTGAACCGCCATCCTCCAGATCTCAGCCAGGCGAGCCGTGGGGCCCGGGGCAGGGGGGGGGGCTGGCGTGTTGTTCAGGGGGTGCAGGGGTCCGATTTGGATGGGTTATAGTCCTCCAAGGGGAAGGGTAATGGGGGGACAAAACGCAGGGCGAGACACACCCGGGCCCCAGGCGCCCTGACCTAATAACAACAACAACAATAATAACAATAACAATAGCAATAGCAATAATAATAATAATAATAATGATCAAGTTAACCAGGCAGCCGGGAGTGAAGGGGAAAGCAGCAGCAGGTGTCCTGGGGGTGGGGGTCCCGCCCCGCCCCCGCTGGCCCCCGCCCCCGCTGGCCCCGCCCCCGCTGGCCCCGCCCCCGCTGGCCCCGCCCCCGCTGGCCCCGCCCCCGCTGGCCCCGCCCTCGCTGGTCCCGCCCCCGCACGCGCCGGCCCCGCCCCTCGCCGACCCCGCCCCCCCGCACGCCCCGCCCCCGCCGGGCCTGCCCCCGCACGCCCCGCCCCCCGCCGGCCCCGCCCCCGCTGGCCCCGCCCTCGCTGGCCCCGCCCCGCTGGCCATGCCCTCGCTGGCCCCGCCCCCGCTGGCCACGCCCCGCTGGCCCCGCCCCCGCACGCCCCGCCCCGCCGGCCCCGCCCCTCGCCGACCCCGCCCCCTCGCTGACCCCGCCCCCCGCCCCGCGCAGGCGCAGAGGCGGAGCGCGGGCGCGCGCGCAGGCGCCGGCGGCCCCCGCGTGCTCTTCTCGCAGACGCAGGTGCTGGAGCTGGAGCGGCGCTTCAAGCAGCAGCGCTACCTGTCGGCGCCGGAGCGCGACCAGCTGGCGGGCGCGCTGCAGCTCACCTCCACGCAGGTCAAGATCTGGTTCCAGAACCGGCGCTACAAGTGCAAGCGGCAGCGCCAGGACCAGACGCTGGAGCTGGCGGGCTTCCCGCCGCCGCCGCCCGCGGGGCCCGCGCGCCGCGTGGCCGTGCCCGTGCTCGTGCGCGACGGCAAGCCCTGCGTGGCCGAGCCCGCGCCCTACGCGCCCGCCTACGCCGGCCTGGGCCTGGGCGCCTACGCGCTGCCCGCGCTGCCCGCCTACCCCGCCTACGGCGCCGCCCGCCGCCCCGCCCTGCGCGCCCGCCGCCTTCCCCGCCGCCAGCGCCGCCGCCGGCCCCCCACGCCGGCTTCGGGAACTTGGGCGGCGGCGGCGACCTGAACGCGGGCGGCGGCGGCGGCGGCGGGCCCGGCGTGGCGCAGGGCGGCCCCGGGGTGTCCACGCTGCACGGCATCCGAGCCTGGTAGGGAAGGGACCGCACGCCACGGGGAGGGGGCGCCCTCCGCCGCCCGTCCGTCCGTCCATCCACCCATCCACCCATCCATCCATCCACCCCACCCATCGACCCATCCATCCATCACATCCATACACCCATCCATCCATCCATCACATCCACCCATCCATCCATCCACCCATCCACCCACCCATCCACCCACCCATCCATCTACCCACCCATCCATCCATCCATCCATCCACACATCCACCCATCCATCCATCCATCTATCTGTTCACCCACCCACCCACCCATCCATCCATCCATCCATCCACCCACCCATCCATCCATCCATCCATCCACCCACCCATCCACCCACCCATCCATCCATCCATCCATCCACCCACCCATCCATCCATCCATCCATCACATCCACCTGCCCATCCATCCATCCATCCATCCACCCATCCATCCATCCATCCACCCACCCATCCATCCATCCATCCATCACATCCACCCATCCACCCATCCATCCACACATCCACCCATCCATCCATCCATCCAAACATCCACCCACCCACCCATCCATCCACTCACCCATCTATCCATCCATCCACCCATCCATCTATTCGTCCATCCACTCATCCATACAAAATACATCATTCTATCCTTCCTTCTTTCCATCCATCCATCCCTTTACCCATCCATCCACCCACCCATCCATCCACTCACTCATCCACCAGTTCATGTATCCATATATACATCCATCCACCTACCCATCCATCCATCCATCCTCCCATCCATCATTCTATCCTTCCTTCCTCTCTTCCAGCCAAGCCACCCACTCACCCATACATGCATCCATCCACCCCCCATCCATCCACCCACCCATCCACCCACCCATCCACCCATCCACCCACCCATCCACCCATCCATCCACCCCCCATCCATCCACCCATCCATCCATCCACCCATCCATCCACTCACCCATCCATTCATCCATCCATCACATCCACCCATCCATCCACCCATCCATCCATCCACCCCCCATCCCACCGCTCCAGAACAGGCCCCGGGAGGTTTGACCCCGGAACAATTCCCCCCTCCGTCCACTCCCACCTTCACCCCCCATCCCCACCCCGAGCTTTTCTGCAGCGAGCAGAGGAGCGATCGCGGCTGGTTCCTCTCCCGTCTCAACACCGGCCAGCAGGACCGGAGCAGAGAACCGGGGACGGGGCGCTGGCTGAGCTGCAGGCGCGTCCCAGCCCCGGGGCCTCGGCGCCTGCCCCCCCTGCCCCCCGTATTTATGTGTTTACTCGTTGCTGTAAGAAGGGAGGAGCGCCCGGCCCCGCCGGCCCTGCCATCCTTTGACCCCCAGCGCGTTTCCAAGGACATTTGCGCCAAGCGGGCAAAGCCAGGATATGGTTGATAATAAAAAGTTACTCGCCCCAGGCCCTTGTCACAGCCTGTCTGGGATTATTCCCTACCAGCAAGGGGAGAGCCTAGTTTATTTGTGCTTGTATTTGATTGTGTGTGTGTGTGTGTGTGTGTGTGTACACGCGTGCACGTGCTCGCAGGGAATGAGACGTAAACTCACGGCCTTGGTTTTTCCATTCCAGGATTGATTGATTTATAATGGTTTATTGGAGATCAGAGCCTCACAGACTTTCCTGCCCAGGCTGGCTTTGAACCACGATCCTCAGATCTCAGCCTCCTGAGCAGCGCCCGGTGAGAAAACCTATTTGAGGGTGTATTTCTGACACCACTGTGAGCGGTGGCCATTTTCAGGCCACGCTGGTATTAGATTTCTCTAACATCGCCTTAGAGCTGCCGAACGGCCCATAAACCATCTTATGCCAGCCGGGCACAGTGGCTCACGCCTGTCATCCCAGCTACTCAGGAGGCTGAGATCTGAGGATCGAGGTTCAAAGCCAGCCTGCGCAGGAAAGTTCATGAGACTCTGATCTCCAATAAACCACCAAAAAAAAAGCTGGAAGTGGCGCTGTGTGTGGCTCAAGTGGTCGAGCTTTGAGCAAAAAACAAGCTCAGAAACAGCATCTAGGTCTTGAGTTCAAGCCCCAGAACTGGCAATAACAACAACAATAATAGTAATAATATTAAACCATGCTAGCCATCGGGGCGCCAGTCATGGTGGGCTGTCTCGTTTTTTGTTTGTTTTGTGTGTAAAATGGAGAACGAAAAATCACCTCCTTCGGAGCCCAGAGTTTGTCCCTGGATGTGGGGTTTGCCAGCTGCACCCCAAGAGACCGGAGGGGACCCCAGCTAAGACTCCCTAGGGCAGCGAAGATACTGGCAGCCGCTTCGTTTGCCCCGGGGGCCTGCGTGGTTTGCTTTTGATTTTTTTATTCCCCGTGGCACTGTCTCCCTACTTTTTTCCGCTCAAGGCTTGAGTGATTTATCCCAGCTGGCTTCCAACCAAACCGAGAGCCTCAGCTCTCAGCCTCGGGGAGTGTCTAGGATTACAGGCGTGCGCGACTACCCGCGTCCACCTTCTCTTCTGGTGAGTGAGTGTGACCCCAGCCCGCCTTGGCTGGTGTTTGCTGGGCTGCAGGGAGGTTAGTTAGTACCAGATGCTGGATTTTAGGGGCCCCAAGGTGCTGGGTAAAAGATGCGCGTGGGGGTCTCCCACCCCCAGGTCAGGGCTCAGCGGTGCAAGGTTTGCAGAGTCTGCAAAGCTGAGTTCACACCAAGTTAGAGAACCGGCCGGGTCCCCGCTGGGGGGTTGTTCAACTCAGCCGAAGCTTTTCCTATGCTAAGCTCAGCGCCTGCTGAGCCCACAGCCTTCTCCCACAGCACTCTCCGAGACTAAGGTAGTGCGCACCGCAGCCCCACCATCCCCGGGAGTGCGCGCTGAGGGTCTCCGGCCGCCCTCTAAGGGCCTCCAGGTTCACGTGGATCACCGTAGCTGCTCAGAAGGCTGAGGTCTGAGGATCGGGGTTCAAAGCCAGCCTGCGCAGAGCAATCAGAGAGATTCTTATTTCCAACGAACGAGTAAAACGCCCGGAGTGAGGCGTGGCTCAAGTGGTAGAGCGTCAGGCCTTGGGGGAAAAAGTCAAGCGAGAGAGTTGAAGGCCAGGAGTTTTGAGTCCCAGTACTGGGAAGGAGAGGGAGGGAGGGAGGGAAAGAAAGGAAGGAAGGAAGGAAGGAAGGAAGGAAGGGGAAATGGAAGAGAGAAAAAAGGAAGAGAGAAAGAGAAGAAGGAAGGAAGGAGAGAGAGGAAAGGAAAAAAGGAAAGGAAGAAAAGGAAAAAAGAAATCAGTATTTTGTTCAAGACCCTTCCTGCACACTTTGCCCTTCCCTCCCCTCTTCTTCCCTTCCCTCCCTTCCTTTCTCCCCTTTCCTCTTCTCCTTCCTTCCTTCCTTCCTTCCTCCGATCCTTTTTTCTCTTTCTTTCTCTCCTCCCTTCCTCCCTCCCTCCCTCCCTTCCTTCCTTCTTCCTTCCTTCCTTCCTTCTTTCTTTCTTTCTTTTTCTTTCTTTCTTTCTTTCTTTCTTTCTTTCTTTCTTTCTTTTTCTTTTTCTTTCTTTCTTTCTTTCTTGTTGCTCCTGGGGATTGAACTCAGAGCTTGCGTGCTGTCCTTTCGTTTTATTCTTCCAAGAACAATCAATGTTCTACCATTTGAGCCACAACTTCCCTTCCAGCTCTTGCGGCCCAAGCTGGCTTCACCCCGGCCCCGTGTTGCTCACGCCTTCTGCGTTGCTGGGATTACAGGCGTGAGCCGCCAGCGCTGCCTTTCTGTTTGCCTGCAGGGACATTACAAGCAAGATCTCTATATGTTATTTATCGTGCGTATCTTTTTGTTTGGGTGTTCATTTGCTGTTGGGAGGTAGGTGTGTGTGAGTGTGTGCACGCGCGCGTGTGCGTGCACCCTTGTGCCAGTCCTGGGGCTTGAAGTTAGGGCCTGGACACTGTCTCTGAGATTTTTTCACTCAAGGCTGGTGCTCTACCACTTGACTTTTTCTACCACTTCTGACTTTTCGTTGGAGATAAGAGTCTCAAGGACGTTCCTGCTCAGGCTGGCTTTGAACCTTGATCCTCAGATCTCAGCCTCCTGAGTAGCTAGGATGACAGGCATGAGCCACCAGCGCCTGGCTTTGTGTGTGTTTTGTCCTGGGGGTCAAACCCAGAGCCTGCCTTCAGCAAGCGCTGGGTCTCTGAGCTGGGTCTTCCCTGGCTCCCTGTCAGTTCTACCTTTCTGTTCCTGTAGTTTCTCTATTAGCAACCCCATGTGTCTCTTTGTGTCTTTCTCTAAACCTTCTCAAAGGGAGTGGCCGCAGGGAGGTGGCTTAAAGCCCCAAAGTAAAATCCCATAATCTAACAGCTCTTCACCCCCAAACTGCAAAAATACCCCCCAACCACGGGCCCACAGTGGAGCACAAACAGGATCCTGTTCAGCCCCTTGAGATAGACTCTCTAGCAAAAACGGTAGCATGGAGGGTGGGCAGGTACAGTAGCTCATGCCTGTAATCCCAGCTACGGGAGAGACTGAGATCTGAGGATCGCAGGAAAGCCCGGGAGACTCTGATTTCCAACCAACCAATTAATCCCCGTTTGCAAAGCGATTGTTTCCCCCTGATAGACGAAATGGGTCGTGTTTTTGTTTTAAATTATCTTTGTTATACAAAAGAGTGGTCATTTAACAAAGCAGTTTATGAATACAGCGTGCCTTGAGCAATCTCAGCCCCCCAAGGTTCCCATCCATTCCCCCCCTTTCTTTGTTAGTGTGTGTGTGTGTGTGTGTGTGTGTGTGTGTGTATGTGATCAGTATTACAGCCTATAGCCAGTGGCTCACGCCTGTCATCCTAGCTACTCAGGAGGCTGAGATCTGAGGATCACGGTTCAAAGCCAGCCCAGGCAGGAAAGTCCCTGAGACTCTTATCTCCAATGAACCACCAAAAAGCTGATGTGGAGGTGTGACTCAAGTGGAAGAGCACCAGCCCTGAGTGAAAAAGCTCAGGGACAGCGGCCCGGGCCCGAGTTCAGGCCCCAGGACTGGCAGAAACAGAACAAAACGAAAAACAAAAAACTCTGGGCACACAAGCCCAATCTTCTTTAGCACAGATTTTGCTAAATCAGAATGATTCCCCTTCCCCTCCCCTCCCCTCCCAGTCCTGGGTCTTGAACTCAGGGCCTGGGTGCTGTCCCTCAGCTCTTCAGCTCAGGGCGAGCGCTCTACCACTTGAGCCACAGCGCCACTTGCAGTTTTCTGGTGATTCCTTGGAGACCAGAATCTCCATGGACTTTTGTGCCCAGGCTGGCTTTGAACCACGATCCTCCCGATCTCAGCCTCCTGAGTAGCTAGGGTGACTGGCAAGCAGTGGAGAATCCTGACAGGCCTGTGGCCCAGGGCCATCCTGGCCCATCCCCCGCCCTGCCCCAGCCCACAGCTGCCGGGACAGCTGTGCGAGTTTACCTCATCCCATTTACTTTACGCCCTGCCCTGGCCCAGAGCTAATGGCTCACCCTTCAAAGCCGCTGAAATTGATAAGTCCCATTCAAACCAGGTGCTGTGGCTCACGCCTGTCATCCTAGCTACTCAGGAGGCCGAGATCGGGAGGATCGTGGTTCAAAGCCAGGCCGGGGAAGAAAGTCCAGGAGACTCATCTCCAAGAAACGACTCAGAAAAAGCCCGAGGTGGAGCTGTGGCTCAAGTGGTTAGAGCGCTAGCCTTGAAAAACACAAAAAAACTCAGGGACAGTGCCCAGGCCCTGAGTTCAAACCCCAGGACTGGTTAAAAAAAAACATAGACTAAAGCAAAATTAAAAGTAAATAAATATTAAAGGTGGGGGCTGGGAAAGTGGCTTAGCCTAGCATGTATCAGACCCTGGGTTCGATTCCTCAGTCCTTTTGTTTGTTTGTTTTTATGCCAGTCCTAGCGCTTGAACTCAGGGCCTGGACACTGCCCTTTAGCTTTCTTTGCTCAAGGTGGGTGCTCTACTACTTGAGCCACAGCTCTACTTCTAACTTTGTTGGTTCACCGGAAAGAAGTCGTATAACACTTTCCTTCCTGGGCTGGCCTCGAACCACGATCCTCAGATCTCGGCCTCCGGAGTAGCTGGGATGATGGGAGCGAGCCCCTCCCCCCCCCCCCCCCCCCCCCCCGCTCTGTTGGCGGGCCCTGTTGTGGTATTCCTGACTCGTTGGCCACGTGTCATCCTGAATTCACAAAGGAACATGAGACCCTCAGGGTCCCCCATCAGACGAGCAATGACATCGGTTTGGCACAGATGATGACCCATGGCCCTGTGACCCCCGCATCGGAGCCCCTGCGATGGACTCTCTGTTTCCTGAACTAATAAAAACCTTCTGTGTTGACAAGTGCTCCAGCTTCGGGGGTTTTGTTACCGTCGTGGGAAATGGGCTAAGTGGGGGGGGGATGGAGCAGCCACAGGGAGTCTAGAAAGAGAGAAAAATGAAAAATCCAAAGACCCCCCCCCAACATCAAAATAATTGGGGGCCCCAACCGCCCACATCTGTTTCCCATGATTGAGTCCCTGACCAGCTCCTGGGGTCTGCGGCTCAGTCAAGTGCAGGGGGCCCCTCAGGCTGCTGCAAGTGGGGGGTGGAGGGGGATAGGGGGTGCACGCGCTGGCCATGGGACTTGCACTCAGCCTGAGCGCTGATCCTAAGTTCTTCACTCAAGGCTGGTGCTCTACCACTTGAGCCACGGCTCCACTTCCGGCTTTTTGCCGAGTCCTTGGGAGATCAGAGTCTCGTGGACTTTTCCTGTCTAGTCTCACTTGGAACCAGGATCCTTCTAGCTCAGACTTCAGAGAGTAGCGAGGATTACAAGTGTGAAGCCACCAGCATCTGGTCCCTCCCCTCCATAAACCTCCCCCCCCCAGAGAATGATCTAGAAACACTACCAAGCTACTCGAGAAAATGACCTGATTAACAGGGCAGGCATACAACACAGAAAGAACATAGGACAATAAAAGAAGAAATCAATGTGCTTTGTCAGAATTTAGAACTTGGGACTGGGAAGGCGGCTCAGTGGTAGAGTTCTTGTCTAGCATGCATGAAGCCCTGGGTTCGATTCCTCAGTACCACAGACACAAAAAAAAGCTGGAAGTGGCGCTGTGGCTCAAGTGGTAGAGCGCTAGCCTTGAGCTGAAGAGCTGAGGGACAGCGCCCAGGCCCTGAGTTCAGGCCCCACGACCGGATCCCCCCCAAAAAAAGTTTAAAAGAAGCTCAGGAACAGGGCTCAGGCCCTGAGTTCAAGCCCCAGGACTGGCAAAATAATATTAAAAAAAAAAACTTAGCCAGGTGCTCGTGGCTCATACTTGTCAGCTACTCAAGAGGCTGAGATCTGAGAATCATGGTGGTTCAAACCCAGCCTGGATGGAAAAGTTCCCGTGAGACTCTTATCTCCAACAAACCACCAGAAAACCAGATGTGGAGCTGTGGCTCAAGTGGTAGAGCACCAGTCTTGAGCAAAAGAAGCTCAAAACAAGCAGGCCCTGAGTTCAAGCTCCAGGACCAAAACCAGGGGGAAACACACACACACACACACACACACACACACACACACACACACACACACACACACACACACTTGTACAACAATCCAGGTGCTGGTGGCTCCCACCTGTCATCCTAGCTGCTCAAGAGGCTGAGATCTGAGAATGATGGTGGAAAGTCCACTGGACTGTTATCTTCAATGAACCACCAAAAAGCCGGAAGTGGAGCTGTGGCTCAAGTGGTAGAGCACCCAGCTTTGGGTGAAAAAGCTAAGGGCAATCACCCAGGCCCTGAGTTCAAGCCCCAGTACGGACAGACAGACAGACACACACACACACACACACACACAATCAGGTGTGTTTCTTGCCAGCCTTGTAAGATGATCTTACACGATGATCTTGTAAGAGCCCCGCTCTGTCCCCTCCCCGGGGCACTTGGGCCCCTTTGGAGCAGCAGAAGGGGAAGGTGGAATGTCCTGATATTCCCGGGGTGGGGGGCCTGGCCTGTCACCCCGGCCATCGGCCGCGGTTCTATATTTACCCCGCTGGCCCAGCGCCGGCCCGGCTCCGGGGACGCCATTATCATCGCCACCACACAGCCCAGCCCAGCCCAGCCCAGCCTTATCTCCCAGCCCCGCAGCTCAGACCTTTCCACAAAGGACATGCAGATGCCAGCTGGGGGGGGGCGGGTCCTGCTGCTCCTCCACAGGGCTCCAAGAAACTTCCAGAAAACATTTTCCCCTCCTGGAAATCAGCATTCAATGATCCCATCTGGATCTCTTGAGACTCTCCTGGATCTATGAAGACCCCCCTGTGTCCCCCCCATCCCTCCCCCCCATCACAACTTGATTCTGCTTTCCAGTTACTTATTTTGGATTTTTCGTTTTGGGGGCTTCCTGATCCTGAACTTCCTGGGGCTTGAACTCAGGGCCTGGGCACTGAGCTCTTCAGCTCAAAGCTAGTGCTCTACCCCTTGAACCACAATACCACTAATGGCTTTTTCTGTGTATGTGGTACTGAGGAATCGAACCCAGGACTTCATGCATGCTAGGCCAGCGTTCTACCCCTGAGCCACCTTCCCAGCCTCGCTTATGCATTTGGCTGATGAAGCATCGCATCCCGTGACTCAAATCACTTGCTGAGCAAACAAAACCAGGGGGAAAAAGATCCTGAGATTTCCACCATGTGCTGCGCTTAGTCCTCGCGGGTGGCTGCTGTGTGCAGAGGCCATGGCCGGGCTTTGCGGGCTCCAGGCCCCTTCCCAGACTCCCCCGCGAGGCTGTCCCCAGAACGCGGCCTGCATCGTCACCTGGGCTGCTTGGTGTCATTTCGGGGCACACAGGGCTCCCCCCAGAGACGGCAGGTTGGGTGACCATTTGCACGGGGCAGTGGGTTTGTCCCAGGGCCCCCCAAATCACCCCCCCAAATCAGCCCTCCATGCTGGGTGCCTTCCCTAAGGTCAGAGTGTCAAGGTCAAGGTGTGTAAGGTCAGGGCACTCAGGTCAGGGCTTCTAAGGTCGCCAAATGCAGGCTCAGCGTCTCTAAGGTCACAGCCTTGAAGGTCAGATCTCTAAGGCCAAGGTCGTTCTGATCAGAGACTGGAGGTCAGAGTTCCTAGGTCAGCTGTGGAAAGTCTCAAGGTCAGAGTGTCTAAGGTCCCACTTGCCCAGGTGGGGGGGGTCTCTGGTCTGCATCTGGGGGGTCCCATTCTGGGACATCAGCAGCTGCAGGCCAGGGCTCCCTCTAGGTCAGAAGGAGCTGGAGGTACTTTTGGGGTGTCACTGGTAGCTCCTAGAGAATCTTTGGGCTGGCCTTTTGCAGGGATTCTGGCTGAGAAAGCAGTTAATAATGATGATTTTGCTCCTTGCACTGTGTGCATGTGTGCATGTGTGTGTGTGTGTGTGTCTGTCTGTCTGTCCCCGGGGTCACGTGACCGCCATGGCTTCTGATGGCGTCCAGAGGCGCTGTCTGCAGACAGCCGTCGCTTCCCTTCCTGCCACAAATGTTTGAAGTCGGCGACGCTGAGTAACCAGAGCGCGACACTGAAAGACGGGTGGAAATATTACCTTGCTGTGGAAATCGCTTTGCCCGGGCACAGATCCTGCATTGGCTTCTGGGCCGTGGTGCTGTGTCTTTGGGGAATGTCACTGCTCCACGTTGGGGGGGGGAGGGGAGAAATGGGGCATGTGATGGAATGTTTCCCTCCCTGGAGAATGCCAACCCCCCCCCCAGGTTCCCCCTAACTTCCTTAAAATGGCTTTCCAAACTTCAACCTGCTCTTTTGCATCTCATCACCTTGTCGGACAGAGCAAAACTTGGGAAGTCAAGAATCTGCCATCCAGAAAAGCTTCTAAGGGCTGGGAAGGTGGCTCAGTGGTAGAGTGCTTGCCCAGCATGCATGAAGTCCCTGGGTTCGATTCCTTAGTACCACAGACACAGAAAAGGCTGGAAGTGGCACTGTGGCTCAAGGGGTAGAGTGTTAGCCTTGAGCAAGAGACGCTCAGAGACAGCTCCCAGGACCTGAGTTCAAACCCCAGGACTGGCAAAAACAACAACAGCAACAAACCAGAAAAGCTTCTAAGGGCTGCAGGCTTTGTTTAATGAGCACCTACTAGGTGCTAGTGCTTCTTGCTGGAGAGTGGATTTTCCTGTCTTTTTTCATTGTTTTGGCCTGTAGAATATTTCAGCATTAAAATAAGAGCATATCATTCTTTTATCGTCAGAAACAAAACAAAACAAAAACCCATGCCTTTCCACAAAAACAAAATCAGAGCTGGGCGCCAGTGGCTCACGCCTGTCATCCTAGCTACTCAGGAGGCTGAGATCTGAGGATCGCAGTTCAAAGCCAGCCCAGGCAGACACATTGAAGAGACCCTTAGCTTCGGTGAACCAGCCGAAAACAAAAACAAGAAAACCCCCTGGCAAGTGGGGGTGTGGCTTCAGTGCTAGAGCACCAGCCTTGAGTGAAAAAAAGCAAAAAGACAGTGGCCAGGTCCTGAGTTCAAATCCCAGTATGCACGCGCACACATACACACACACACACACACACACACACACACACACACACACACACAATTGAAGCAAGGTGACCCAGAGCCCTGGGCTTCTGGTGTGTGGTCTGAGCTTGTTGTTGGGGGTCTGCAGGGACATTGGGGGGGGTGATATCACACCCTTCCTCTGAGCCCCCGGCTGTAACCCTTTGCTCCTGACAACACTGCTGAGCGCCTCCACTCTTCTATCTCTTAGATTAGTCCCTGCTATTTTTATTCTGCTCTGGCCTAGGAAAATAGCACAGACTAGGCGAACCCTCCTCCTCCCCCCCCCCCCCCCCCCCCCCCCCCCCCGGCCAGGGCAGGGGTCCATGGAAACCCAGGAGTCATTCTGGAAGAAAAAAGCAACTTGTTTTAGTGTCTTAAAAACCAACAAACCAAAACTTCAACTAATAAAATTATGTTTTCCCCTCTCCCCCCCTTTTTTTTCCTTCTTGGAAGCATCTAGAAGGCTCCCCCCAAAAGTCATCTCCATAAGTCATTTCTAGCACCTTCTTGCCTAGCACCATGGGTGCCAAAAAGAGAATTCTTCTCCTCTGGGTTCAGGTGGGCAGGGGAAGGGCGGCAGGACTTTGGGAGCTGAGCGGGGAGAAATGGCAATGGAGGAAAATATGGCTTTCGCTGGTGGCTCGCGCCTGACAGCCTCGCTACTCTGGAGGCTGAGATCGGAGGCCAGCACGGACAGGAAAGTTTGTGAGATTCTCCACTGAAACACCAGCAAAACAAAAACAACCCAAACTAAAAGCGGAGCAGTGGCTCAAGTGGTAAAACCAACAGCCTTGCGCTAAGCAGCTCAGGGACAGGGCTCAGGCCTTGAGTTCAAGCCCCAGGACCGGCACCAAAAAACAAGAACAACACCCCAAATGCTACCACTAGAAGCTGTCATCCTAGCCACTGAGGAGGCTGGGGTCTGAGGATCACGGCTCAAAGCCAGCCCAGACAGGACAGTCCGGGAGACTCTCCCGAGAACCACCCAAAGGCCAGGAGCGTTGGTGTAACTCAGGGGGTAGAGCGCCAACCTTGAGCGAAAAAAGCTAAGGGACAGTAATCGGCCCCAAGCTTGAGCCCCAGTACTGGTGCACACGTACACGCACGCACACCCCCAAACCAAGGGGAGGTGAGTAGAGGGACAGGGGAATGGTGGGGGGAGAATGCAGTCATAATATCAAATGCAGCAGATGTGGGGCCAGTCCTGGGGCCTGGGCTCTGGGGCCTGGGCTGGGGCCTGGGCTGAGGCCTGGGCTGTGGGGCCTGGGCTGGGGCCTGGGCTGGGGCCTGGGCTGGGGCCTGGGCTGTGGGGCCTGGGCTGGGGCCTGGGCTCTGGGGCCTGGGCTGGGGCCTGGGCTGGGGCCTGGGCTGGGGCCTGGGCTGGGGCCTGGGCTCTGGGGCCTGGGCTGTGGGGCCTGGGCTGGGGCCTGGGCTGGGGCCTGGGCTCTGGGGCCTGGGCTCTGGGGCCTGGGCTGTGGGGCCTGGGCTGGGGCCTGGGCTCTGGGGCCTGGGCTGGGGCCTTGGCGCTGGGGCCTGGGGTGTGGCCAGTCCTGGGGCCTGGGCTCTGGGGCCTGGGCTGTGGGGCCTGGGCTGTGGGGCCTGGGCTGGGGCCTGGGCTGGGGCCTGGGCTGGGGCCTGGGCGCTGTCCCTGCGCGGCTGTGGCTCCAGGCGAGCGCTCCGCCCCGCGAGCCCAGCGCCACGGCAGCTTCTCCTGCTTATGTGGTGCTGAGGACTCGAACCCAGGGCTTCGTGCATGCGAGGCCACACTCGACCACCCAGCCCCTAAACATATAATTCAAAACAAAGCAAGCGCGCGCACGCACACGCGCGCACACACACATGCACACACGCACGCACACACGCACACACACGCGCACACACGTGCGCGCACGCACACGCGTGCACACACATGCGTGTACACACACGTGCACACACGCACATACGCACGCACACGCGTGCGCACACACGCACGGACACACACACGCGCGCGCACACACAGACACACGCACACACGCGCGCACACACGCGCACACACACAGACACACGCGCGCACACGCACACACACGCGCACACACACAGACACACGTGCGCACACGCACACACACAGACACACACACGCGCACACACGCGCGCACACAGACACACGCGCGCGCACACAGACACGCACGCACGCACACGCGCACGCACGCATGCACGCACGCACACAAAGACACACGCACACGCAGGTGTCCAGAGCAGAGCGTGTGCACACTGCCCCCTGATGGCCGGACTGCGGATGGCGGCCAGCCTGGGGGGAGGAGATTGCTCAGGACATTTTAAACCTGGGCCCGCGCGGGGCAGGGGGGGCGGGGGGCGGGGGGGCGGGGCAGGGGGCGGGGCGGGCGGGGGGCGGGGGGGCGGGGCAGGGGCGGGACGGGGCGCGCAGGGGGCGGGGCGCGCAGGGGGCGGGGCGGGCGGGGCAGGGGGTCAGGGGGGAGGGAGCAGGGGGCAGGGGGGGCAGGGGGCGGGGCAGGGGGGCAGGGGGGCGGGGCGGGCGGGGCAGGGGGTCAGGGGGCAGGGGGCGGGGCAGGGGGGCGGGTGAGGGGGCGGGTCAGGGGAGGCAGGGGGCGGGGGGGGCAGGGGGGCGGGGCGGGCGGGGGCAGGGGGCGGGGCGGGCGGGGCAGGGGGTCAGGGGGGCGGGGCGGGCGGGCAGGGGGCGGGGCTGGGGGCGGGCAGGGGGCGTGGCGGGGCAGGGGGCGGGGCGGGGCAGGGCAGGGGCGTGGCGGGGCAGGGGGCGGGCAGGGGGCGTGGCGGGCGGGGGCATGACAGGGGGCGTGGCAGTGGGGTGGCAGGGGGCGGGCAAGGGCGTGGCGGGGCAGGGGGCGTGGCGGGGCAGGGGGCGGGGCAGGGGCGTGGCGGGGCAGGGGGCGGGGCAGGGGCGTGGCGGGGCAGGGGGCGGGGGCGTGGCGGGGCCGGGGGCAGGGCAGGGGGCGTGGCGGGGCAGGGGGCGGGGCAGCGGGCGAGGCAGGGGCCGGGCCGGGGGCGGGGCAGCGGGCGAGGCAGGGGCCGGGGCCGGGGGCGGGGCAGCGGGCGAGGCAGGGGGCCGGGGGCGGGGGCGGGGCAGGGGCCGGGGGCGGGGGCGGGGCAGCGGGCGAGGCAGGGGGCCGGGGGCCGGGGGCGGGGCAGCGGGCGAGGCAGGGGGCCGGGCCGGGGGCGGGGCAGCGGGCGAGGCAGGGGGCCGGGGGCCGGGGGCGGGGCAGCGGGCGAGGCAGGGGGCCGGGCCGGGGGCGGGGCAGCGGGCGAGGCAGGGGGCCGGGGGCGGGGGCGGGGCAGGGGGCGGGGGTCGGGCAGGGGCGGGGGCCTTTCCGCCTGGCTGGGGGGGAGCGCGGGCCGCGCCTGCTGACTGCGCAGATGCTGACAGTTAGCGGGAAGTCGTGGAGCGCAGTGTTAAGACAGGAAAAGGCGACTTGACGAGGGCCAGCTGCCGACCGGCTGCGGCTGGACCGGGAGGGGCGCGGCCCATCTGGACGCCGGCTGGGGAGAAAGGCCCGCGCCGCTGGGATCGGGGTCGGCGCCTGCGCCCCCGGGTCGGAGGTCCGCTGGGATCGGGGTCGGCCCCCGGCCCCCGGGCCGGTGCAGGCTGGGTGGGTGACACAGGCGGCCGGGCGCGCGGGGGGCTCGCGCCTGGACGATCGCAGAGGACTGTGGTTCGAAGCCAGCCCGGGCAGGGAAGGCTGGGAGACGCTTCTCTCCCATTAATCACAGAAGAAAAAAGAAAGAAAAGCTGAAGCGGCGCCGTGGAGCTAGGCATGCGCAGAAGCCGCTCAGGGACAGCGCCGGGCCCTGAGTTCAAGGCCCAGGACTGACCAAAAAAGATCACACAGCGTGTGTGTGTATAACCATTCACACCCGTTTGTAAGCCTTCCGCTTGATCTGTGGGTTTTTATTTATTAACGTGTCGTCGGTCGTGGGGTTTGAGCTCGGGCCCGGGCGCCGTCCCCCAGTCCAGGCCGCGCTCCCTCCACCCCTTGGGCCACGGCGCCGCTCCCTGTTTGCTGATGGTTCGCTGGAGTCTCCCGGACGTTCCTGCCCGGGCTGGCTTCGAACCGCCATCCTCGACCTCGGCCTGCTGCGTGGCCGCCAGCATCCAGGCGGGAGCCCGGCACTCTGGCTTTTCGCTCGGGGCTGGTGCTCCACCGCGTGGGCCACACCCCCACCTCCTCCTCGCGCTGGTGAACTGGAGCCGAGTCTCGGGGGCTTGTCCGGCCGGCCTCGAGCTGCGGCCCTCAGCCCTCAGCCTACAGACTGGACTCTGCAGCTGCCTCCACTTGGGCTCTTCCCCATTTTACAGACGGGGAAACTGAGGCCTGGGACGTGGCCGGCAGAACTGAGGCCGGCCGGGGCCTCGGCGTGGCATGGCTTCAGCCTGGGGACCTCCGGGGAGGCCCGGGCCGCACAGCCCCAGCCCCAGGCCCAGCGGGGCTGCGGAGGGCGGGGCCAGGCCTGGGGAGGGCGGGGCCTGGCTGGGGGAAGGCGGGGCTGCGAAGGAGGGCGGGGCCAGGCCGGGGGGAAGGCGGGGCTGCAAAGGAGGGCGGGGCCAGGCCGGGGGGAGGCGGGGCCAGGCCTGGGGGAAGGCGGGGCTGCGAAGGAGGGCGGGGCCGGGCTGGGGGGAAGGCGGGGCTGCGAAGGAGGGCGGGGCCAGGCGGGGCTGCAAAGGAGGGCGGGGCAGGGCTGGGGGGAAGGCGGGGCTGCGAAGGAGGGCGGGGCCGGGCCGGGGGAGGGCGGGGCCGGGCTGGGAGGAAGGCGGGGCTGCGAAGGAGGGCGGGGCCAGGCCGGGGGAAGGCGGGGCTGCGAAGGAGGGCAGGGCCGGGGGAGGGCGGGGCCGGGCGGGGGGAGGGCGGGGCCAGGCCGGGCTCGCCACGCACACGCGCAGTGCCCAGCAGTCGTTGGAGGCATGTGCGGGCTGGGCGGGAAAAATTCATGAGACTCTCTGGCAAAACCGTGAAGCAGGGGGGCGTGGCTCACGGGGCAGAGCGCCGGGAAGCTGAGCCCCGGGCTGGCGCGCATGCGCACTCGCGCTGGGGGGGAGGGGCTGGCTTCCTAAAGCAGCCGCGTCACCCCATGAGACACATGCGAGTTTATTCTGGGATCACCGCGAGTCCCATCGTCCATCGCCCTTCCTCCCCCCGTCCCGGGGCTTGAGATCGGGGCCTGGGCGCCGTCCCGGGGCTTGAGATCGGGGCCTGGGCGCCGTCCCGGGGCTTGAGATCGGGGCTGGGCGCCGTCCCGGGGCTTGAGATCGGGGCCTGGGCGCCGTCCCGGGGCTTGAGATCGGGGCCTGGGCGCCGTCCCGGGGCTTGAGCTCGGGGCCTGGGCGCCGTCCCGGGGCTTGAGCGCTCGCGGCCCTTTCTGTGTCTGTGGCGCTGCGGACTCGAACCCGGGGCCTCCTGTGCGCGCGAGGCCGGCGCTGTACCACGGAGCCGCCTTCCCGGCCCCAGATCGGGCTTGGTTCGGCCTCAGGAGGGACTCGGGGCGCGGGCGGGCGTCCAGCGCGGCGGGGTCCGGGGGTCCCGGCTCACAGGAAGGGGAAGAGGCGCTTCTTGACGATGTAGAGCACGGTGGCGAGGAAGAGGGCCAGCGCCAGGAAGATGAGGAGCTTGTCGGTCAGCTCGCGGCGGTTGTACTTGGTGATGAGCTTGCGGCCCAGCTGGATGGTCCCCGACATGGACTTGAACTCCTCATTGGCGTCCAGGATGGTTCGGGAGGAGTTGGCTGGAGCGGGAGCGGGAGGGACCCGGCCTCCGCTTTAGAGGGCCGGGCGGCCCCGCCTGGCCCCGCCCCCAGAACAGGCCCCGCCCCAAAGGGGGCGGTCCTTCCACACGCCCCGCCCCCGGCACTGGGTTAAGAATGCACCCAGCAAAGTCCACCCCTCCCCCCCCCCCCCCCCCCCGCGGGCTCTTCTCGTATTCTACGTTTTTCAGTTTCCTTAAATTCACTCCCCACCCCCCCTTTTTTTTTTGCCAGTCCTGGGGCTTGAACTCAGGGCCTGGGCGCTGTCCCTGGGCTTTTGTGCTCAAGGCTAGGGCTCTACCACTTCGAGCCACAGCTCCATTTCCAGTTTTCTGGTGGTTAATCAGATTATAGGAGTCTCACGGACTTTCCTGCCCGGGCTGGCTTTGAACTTCAATCCTCACATCTCAGCCTCCTGAGTAGCTAGGATGTCAGGTGTGGGCCATGGGCTTATTTTTACATTTTGTGCCGGTCCTTGGGCTTGAACTCAGGGCCTGAGTGCTATCCCTTACTTAGTTGTTTGTTTTTTTTTTTTTTGCTCAAGACTGGTGCTTTACTACTTGAGCCACAGCTCCACTTCCAGCTTTCTGGCCGCTCATTGGAGTTAGGAGTCTCCCAGACTTTCCTGCCTGGGCTGGCTTCAAACAGTGATACTCGGATCTCAGCCTCCTGAGTGGCTAAGATTACAGGTGTGCGTCACCAGTGCCGGCTGGCTTTTAAACTGAGATCCGAGCAGTCTTCCTGACAGCTATGCAGCTGTGACGTCACCCCTACGGATGACATCACCCCCTGCTGACGTCACCCCACCCGCGATGACCTCACCGACGGTGGGGGGGCATCAGAGGTGTGGAAGCGCTGGGCCACGGCCACTCGGGCGACTCTGGGAGACGCTTCCTGCTCCTGGCTTGGCCTTACCTAGCGTGTGCACGGCCTCCTCGCTCTGCTGGACCTGCTGTGACATCATCCTGCTGATCCCCATGAGGCTCTCGGTGATGGCGCTGGAGGTCTGGGCCAGGCTCTCTTTGGTGGTTTTCCTGGAGATCCAGAGGGGAGAGAAGCCACGTCAACAACTGGTAGACCTGGATCCCATCGCGCTCAGTGGGGCCGGCCAAGCTCGGAGGGACCAACGGCGCATGCGTGCCGTCCCGGGCAGAAGCTGGATCGCAAACACGCTTTTACGTTTTGCTCATGTTGGTGGTAGTGGTGTTGTGTTATCTTTTGTTTTGCTGCTTTGGAATTTTTTGTTTTTGTCTTGGGGGGGGGCAAAGGAGAGTACAGAAATGAAGGAAGGAGGGCTGGGAAGGTGGCTCAGTGGTAGAGCGCTCGCCTAGCATGCAGGAAGCTCTGGGTTCGATTCCTCAGCACCACAGACACAGAAAAAGCAAGCGGGAAGTGGTGCTGTGGCTCAAGTAATAGAGCGCTAGCCTTGAGCACAGAGAAGCTCAGGGACAGCGCCCAGGCCCTGAGTTCAAGCCCCAGGACTAACCAAAAAAAAAAAAAAAACCTCCAAAATAATGTACACATTACTTGACTTATGAAAATGTTGACCCTTCTATGCATCACCTTAGTAACAATACAATTATATATGTGTGCATATATATAAATAAAATCAATATTAAGTTAAGAGCTAAGACAATTCCCTTTATAAAGCTCACCACTCAATGGCACCTCATGTTTCCACCTACCTACCTCCTATCACCTCGTGGTAGTTTCTCTGCTCTTATTTTTTGAGATTTTTTTTTTTGCTGGTCCTAGGGCTTGAACTCTGGGTCTGGGCGCTGTCCCTGAGCCAATCTGTGCTCGAAGCTAGCACTCTACCACTTGAGCCACAGCGCTTCTTCTGGCTTTTTGGTGATTAACTGGAGGAGATGAGAGTCTCATGGACTTTCCTGCCCAGGCTGACTTCAAACCGTGATCCTCAGATCTCAGCCTCCTGAGTAGCTAGGATGACAGGTGTGAACCACAGGCTCCTGGCTGATAATTTCTTGATACACGTATCCGCTAAAGCTGGCCTGGAATTTCCCATGTAGCCCAGCTGGCCTCAAACACACAATCTCCCTGCATCTGCCTCCCAAGTGCTGGGATTACAGGTGAGCACCACCATACTCCGCTATTTTTAAATGATCTGCTCTGGCTTTTGTGGACTGCAAAGATGGAACAGAAACTGGGGCTGCTGTCTGGAAAGCAAGTCATAGAGTCTTAAAAATGTTCATAATCTGGGCTGGGAAGGTGGCTCAGTGGTAGAGCTCTTGCCTTGCATGCATGAGGCCCTGGGCTTGATTCCTCAGCACCACACAAGCGGAAAAAACAAAAAGCCGGAAGTGGTGCTGTGGCTCAAGTGGTAGAGCACTAGCCTTGAACTGAAGAGCTGAGGGACAGCGCCCAGGCCCAGATTCAGGCCCGCGACTGAACCCCCCCCCCAAAAAAAAGTTCATAATCTCAGCCGGGCGCCGGTGGCTCACACCTGAAATCATAGCTACTCAGTAGGCTGAGATCTGAGGATCACGGTTCAAAGCCAGCCCGGGAAGGAAAGTCTGTGAGACTCTTATCTCCACTGAAGCACTAGAAAACTGGAAGTGGTGCCATGGCTCAAGTGGTAGAGCGCTCGCCTTGAGCTGAAGAGCACAGGGACAGCGCCCAGCCCAGAGTTCAAGTCCCACATCCCCCCCAAAAAAACCCCAAAGTTCAAAATCTCAGAAAATAATAAGCCAATAATCTTAGGGAGCATCCCTCAAAAGAACTCCCCCAAATATGGGTGCAGCCTCATGTGCTAAGCCCTGCTACTGTGCATAACACGGCTGGCTAACACAATGGAACAGCACACACACTGAACTCACGTTTAAGAGTGTTAAAACAAGCGGGCGCTGTTGTAATACTACTACAAGAACGAAAGGACAATGAAGTCTACATATCGTGTGGCTTTCGCTCTAAACAATATGGAAGGAAGATAATAGGGGAGATGGTGTGGCAAAAATGAGCAATAAGATTAAATACAGACTTCTCATTTTGGAATTCAGGTTTTGATTTTACCCATTTATTTTAAATAAGCCACAGATTTCTTTCAGACTTCAAAATCTACTACGGCCAGGCGCCAGTGGCTCCTGCCTGTCATCCCAGCTACTCAGGAGGCTGAGATCTGAGGATCACAGTTCGAAGCCAGGCCAGGCAGGAAAGTCCATGAGACTCTGATCTCCAATGAACTATCAGAAAACCGGAAGTGGCGCTGTGGCTTAGGTGATAGAGTACTAGCCTTGAGTAAGAAGAGCTCAGGAACAGCGCTCAGGCCCTGAGTTCAAGCCCCAGGACTACTACACAAGAAAGTAAATAAAAGCTCTTATGCATTCAATGGTGTTAAGAACCAACGTCAGGCTCAAAGGCAGAGATGCTCTGTGCACAGGAGCAGGGGTTCTGGGGTTCCGAGGCCGGAGAGACACAAAAGCGGGGCTACCTTTGCCTCAGGGGACCTCCTCCTTGCAGAAGCTCGGCTTTCTCTAGGTTGTCGATCGCCATTTTGCAGGTAAGATTGGCTTTCCTCCATGAGGTCTGATTGCTGGAAGACAAAAAGAAAAAAAGGGTCACGTGAGCACACGACACTGCGGCAGTGCTGCAGAGATGGCGTGTGGCCTAACTTGTGAGATTTCCACGAGATGGATTTCCGGAGAGCAAACACAATCCCCACACAGGGAATCACCCGCGAGCCAAGTACTAGCACCCTGCTGGCCAATCACCGGCGTCCCAGCCCTCTCTGGTCCCTCCTATGCCTGGGCCGGAGACATCAGCGCTCGCATTCGCTGAGGGACAGCGCCCAGGCCCAATATATGGAATATGAAGTATATTTTTGTGAACTGCCCACGAGTTGCTTCTCCTTCCCCTCTTCCTCCATCAGAGACCACCCAGCCTAGGTGTTAAATGGCACAATCGCATTCCTGAGCCCTGCCTACCTGAGCATCTGCTTTTTGTGGTTCTCCACTTCCTGCAGCAGGATCTGCTTCTCCGATTCCTTGTCCTGCTCCTTAGCAGACTGCTCCAGCTCCTGGAGAGGCGGGAGGGGTAGGGAGCAAGAAGGCCTTTTATTTTTACTTTGTTTTTGGCCAGTCTTGGGGCTTGAACTCAGGGTTTGGGCGCTGTCCCTGAGCTCTTCTTACTCAAGGCTAGTACTCTATCACCTGAGCCACAGCGCCACTTCTGACCTTTTCTGTGTATGTTGTACCAAGGAATTGAACCCAGAGCTTCAAGCATGCTAGACTAGGACTCTATCACTAAGCCACATTCCCAGCCCGAATTACACAGATTTGAAAAGGCAATAGGAGCTGGGAACTGGTGGTGGTTCATGACTGTAATCCGAGCTACTCAGAAGACCGAGACTTGAGAATTGTGGTTTGAAAGCCGGGCGCTGGTGGCTAACACCTGTCACCCTAGCTACTCAGGAGGCTGAGATCTGAGGATCGCGGTTCAAAGCCAGCCCGGGCAGGAAAGACCATGAGACTCCTATCTCCAATAAACCACTAGAAAACCAGAAGTGGCGCTGTGGCTCAAGTGGTAGAGCGCTCGCCTTGAGCAAAAGAAGCTCAGGGACAGCACCCAGGTCCTGAGTTCAAGCCCCAGCACTGGGCAAAAGCAAAACAAAATGAAAAAACCCCAAACACCCAAAAGATCAGCTGGGGTGCAGTGAGGCAGAATGTGAAGCCTGGAGCCGAAGTTGGATGTTTTCAAAATTGCTCTCTAAAAATATCCCAGGTGGCACGTAAGACAAGGGCACTATTGTTTTGCCTGGCTCAACTGGCTAGCTTTTCTACCAACTTTGGGACAGACTGTCTGTACTTCTAAGCAACAACAAAGTAACTGCTTTTGGGGTGATGTCACTGGAAGAGAACACAGCTCTGGCCCATGCAGTGAGCCTGGGGGACCCCACCCACCAGAAGACACTCCCTGGGACCCACGCACCCTTGAGGGAGCAGCATGGAAACACCACCACTGCATTTTCAGATGGCACCAACACCCTAGCTGAAGTCAGATGCGAAACAGAAAGGAGGAGTCTGGGCAAAGAGCGTGCAAAGCTTTACCTAGGAGAAAGCTGGCGCTGGAGCCGGGTGCTGGTGGCTCACGCCTGTCATCCTAGCTACTCAGGGGGCTGAGATCTGAGGATCACGGTTTGAAGCCAGCCTGAGCAGGAAAGTCCGTTAAGACTCTTATCTCCAATGAATCACAGAAAATTCCAGAAGTGGCACTGTGGCTCAAGTGATAAGAGTGCTAGTCTTGAGCAAAAAGAGCTCAGAGTGTCTAGACCAAGAGTTTAAGCCCCAGGACTGGGGGAAAAAAAAAATTCCAATCTGAGCTGGTGATCTAACCAGTGCCTGGTAGTTAATACTTGTAATACTAGTTACTCAGGAGGCTGAAATCTGAAAATCAGGTCTGAAGGCAGCCCATGCAGGAAAATCCATGAAATTATTATTAGTATTTTTGTTGTCGGTCACTGGGGCTTGAACTCAGGACCTGGGCGCTGTCCCTGAGCTCTTTTGCTCAAGGCTAGCGCTCTACCACTTGGACCCACAGATCCACTACCAGTTTTTGAGTGGTTAACTGGAGATGAGAGGCTCATGGGGTCTTTTCTGCGGAGGCTGGCTTCAAACGGTGATCCTCAGATCTCAGCCTCCGCTAGGATTGCCTGGCTGAACTTCTTATTTCTAATGAACCACCAAAAAAGCTAAAAATGGAGGTATGGCTAAAGTGGTAAAGCACCAGCCTTGAGCACAAAAGCTCAGGGATAGTGCCCAGCCCTGAGTTCAAGCATACGAGCACACACACAAATCCAATCTGCACCGAAAGGCCTGAGTAATCAGTACCTGGAGAGCAGGCTGGGACGGGCTCCTTTATTGTCTCAATGTTTTCCACTGCGTCCGGCTGGCATCTGAAGCCCTACGTGGGAAGATACCCAGGAGCCCTTCCCTGTTATGCGTCCTTGGCATTGGAGACCCGCAGCCACACTTACCTGTATTCTGTGCCGTAACTGCTGGAACTTCTCTTTGACTTTTGTGTTCAGCTCAGTAAGTGCACTTAAGGGTCCCGAACAATCGCGAATATCCTAGAAGAAATGGGAGAGAGAGAGAAGCGTCATCCCCACTTGACATAAAAGGACTTCAAATGGACTTGACAGAAAATGGACTGAAGCTGGGTGTGGTGGCTCACGCCTGTAATCCCAGCTACTCGGGAGGCTGAGATGGGAGGATCTTGGTCCACCTGGCACTGTCCCTTAGCCTTTTTTTTTTTTTTTTCCAAGACTAGAGTTCTGGCAAGTGAACCACAGCCCCACTTCTGGCTTTCTGGTGGCTTACTGGAGATAAGAGGCTCACAGACATTTCTGCCTGGGATGGCTTTGAACCCCGATCCTTGTATCTCTTTCATCCTCCCTACCCCCTCTGTTTGTGGGGCTCGAACTCAGGGCCTGGATGCTGTCTCTGAGCTACTTTTTTGTTCAAGGCAAGGACTCTACCACTTTAGCTACAGCTCCACTTCCGGTTTTTGAGTGATTCATTGGAGAGAGTCTCATGAGGATTTTCTGCCCGGGCTGGCTTTGAACAGCGATCCTCAGATCTCAGCCTCCTGAGTAGCTAGGATGACAAGCAGGAACCACCAGTGAATGCATAACGTTTTCACCTTCCTTTAATGTGAGCAAACAGAGCATCGTTGTTAGGTGGCTCAGTAGTCAAGTGCTTGTCTGGTGTGTAAAACACCTTGGGCTTGACTGCCAGCAGCGCAATTTAGTATGCACGTGTATACACGTGTGTGCACACAGACACACGATGTCTGTCTTGACCTATTTTAATTATCAGTGCCTCATGTTGATCAATATGCCATCCAGGCAGCACTTACACATCCAGCAAGAATCGATATCCAAACTGCAAAGCTATAACTTAGATCCTTCCGACTTGAAAACTGAGATGCTAAAGCTGCTGGCAATCTAAGACAGATTCACTTCGTTTGCCTTTGACAAACCATCTGTGATGACTCACAATGTTTACAGACATGCTAGGGGCAGAATAAAAATGCATGTCTGGAGAGCAATTCAGAATCACTAGGGCCAAGTGTTAGACCTTGGCTTATGAATTCAAATCCTGGCGGGAGCTAATCAGAGCTGTGCACCCTTGAGAAAGTTGCTTAAGTTCTCTGTGCCTCAGTTTTCTCACATGACCTAGGTCAAGATCATATGTCTGTGTAAGGCATTTAGCAGAGAAGCTGTAGCACTCTAAGAGTACAATAACCTGGTTTCGTCACTCTTTTCCACTAAAGGCAAGAGGATGCAGAAGGCCTCCTGGGCAACTCAGATAAGTGATGCAAAAAGGTGAGCTTGGCCGAGAAGGTGGCTCAGTGGTAGAGCGCTGGCCCAGCATGCATAAAGCCCTGGGTTCGATTCCTCAGTACCACAGACACAGAAAAAGCCCTAAGTGCTGCTGTGGCTCAAGTGGTAAGAGTGCTAGCCTTGAGCACAGAGAGGCTCAGGGACAGTGCCCCAGGACCAGCAAAAAAAAAAAAAAAAAGAGACAACCTTGTTGTTGTTTTTAAAGGGTGGGCATGATCATTAACTAAGCCAGTCATGGGGCTTGAACTCAGGGCCCAGGCGCTGTCCCTGAGCTTTTTTGCTTAAGGGTAGCGCTCTACCCCTTGAGCCACAGCCCCACTTCCAGCTTGTTGCTGGTTCACTGGGGATAAGTTACGCACTTTCCTGCCTGGGCTGGCCTTGAACAGTGATCCTCAGATCTCAGCCTCCTGAGTAGCTGGGAGGACAGGCGTGGATCACCCCTACCTGACAAAACGTTTCATTGTTATTTCTTATTTCAAGCTAGGCTTTTTGCTATGTAGCCCAGTTGGCCTTGAACTCATGACCCTCCTGTCTCAGTCTCTTGAGTGCTAGGATTCCAGGCTTGTGCCACCATGCCCTGCCCGGCCATTTCCTTTGCCTTGTCTTTCCCTTCTCCTCCCCCCCCTTTCCCCTTCCCCCCCCTTTCTCCTTTTCCCCCCTTCCTTTCCCCTCTCTTTCTTTCCTCCTGTGTGTGCATGTGTTGAGGATGGAGCCCAGGGCCTTTGCACCTGCTAACCGGGCGCTTCACCACTGAGCCCAGGGCCTTTGCACCTGCTAACCGGGCGCTTCACCACTGAGGCACACGCCAGCGGGTGGGCTGGCCTCGCCCGCGGGCGGGGTGGGTCGCGGGGTGTCTCCCCTCCGGTCCGCGGCGGGGGGGGGGGGCAGTGGACGCAGGCTGCGAGCCCGGGCCGAGCGCGGAGGCGGCCCGCAGGCCGGGGTCCCGCAGGGGGTCCCGGGGGAGCCTACCTGGATCAGCGCTTTCACCTCCAGGTCGAACCTGACGATCTCCTGGTTGCAGATGCGGACGTGGACGTCCAGGGCGGCCGCCATGTTCCGGCCGCCGGCTACGGGTCGCGGCGGCGCCCAGATTCAGACGCGCTTCCGCCCCGCCCCTCCGGGCCGCCCGGCTGCCACGCCCACGGCCACGCCCACCGCGGCCCAGATTCAGACGCGCTTCCGCCCCGCCCCTCCGGGCCGCCCGGCTGCCACGCCCACGGCCACGCCCACCGCGGCCCAGATTCAGACGCGCTTCTGCCCCGCCCCTCCGGGCCGCCCGGCTGCCACGCCCACGGCCACGCCCACCGCGGCCCAGATTCAGACGCGCTTCCGCCCCGCCCCTCCGGGCCGCCCGGCTGCCACGCCCACGGCCACGCCCACCGCTGCCCAGATTCAGACGCGCTTCCGCCCTGCCCCTCCGGGCCGCCCGGCTGCCACGCCCACGGACACGCCCACCGCGGCCCAGATTCAGACAAGCTTCCGCCCCGCCCCTCCGGGCCGCCCGGCTGCCACGCCCACGGCCACGCCCACCGCCGCCCAGATTCAGAGGCATTTCCGCCCCGCCCCTCCGGGCCACCACGCCCACAGGCCAGGGCAGGGGCGGGACCAGGGCAGGGGCGGGACCAATTATGTATATATATATATGTATATAAAGTATATATACTATACTACATACTTATATTTAATATATGTATTCGTATACTGTTGGTAGTATATAACATACATATTGTGTATAAATATAAATATATTTGTATCTGACATGTAGTATATAATATATAAAAATATGATATAAATTATACCTGAATATATTATAAATGTATTATATGTAATATATAAAATATATGTAAAATAATATATTAATATATTTACATATACAAAATTTATATACAACCTGTAACTACATATTCTATATAATTATATACAGGTTTAATTATATATAATGTATTATATATAATATGTAGTAGACATACTATCATAGCATATATGTTCATATAGATATATATCTATATGTATATTATGTAATATATACATATATACATTATATACTTCTATATAATGCATGTATGTCATACATATACATACATACATATAATTTTTAGTGGTGGTACTGGGATTTGAACTCAGGGCCTTGTAGTTATTAGGAAGGCATTCTACCACATGAGCTATTACACCAGTCTCCAGTCTTTATTTTCTTTTAAACTTTGAAATTGCAGTATTCTCTACAATGACTATGAATTACAGAGTGAAAGAGAAAATGAACTTGTGTGTGTCAGCCCGTACTAAGGCTTGAACTCAGGGTCTGGGTGCTGTCCCTGAGCTGATATTCTACCACTTGGTCCACAGCTCCAGTTCTGGCTTTTTTTTTTTTTTTTTTTTTTAGGTAGTTAACTGGAGAAGAGAGTATCACAGCACTGGCTTAGAACTGTGATCTTCAGATGTCAGCCTCCTGAGCAGCTGGGATTATGGGAATGAATCATCAACTCCTGGCTTGAACATTTTTTTTTTTTGGTCGGGTGTGGGGCTTGAACTCTGGGCCTGAGTGCTGTTCCTGAGCTCTTCAGCTCAAGGCCAATGCTCTACCAGTTGAGCCACAGTGCACTTCCAGTTTTCTGAGTGGTTTATTGGAGATAGGGTCTCATGGACTTTCCTGCCTGGGCTGGCTTTGAACCGTGATCCTCAGATCTCAGCCTCCTGAGTAGCTAGGATTATAGGCTAGACCACCGGCGCCCGGCTAATTGAACTTTTTTTCAATGTATGAAATTCAAAGCAGTTCATCTGAGTACTTGCTCTCAGTCCAACAATGTGGATTAAGGGATCTTTCTAAAACACATGTAGGCTGGGAAGGTGGCTTAGTGGTAGAGTGCTTGCCTAGCATGCATGCATGAAGCCCTGGGTTTGATTCCTCAATACCACAGACACAGAAAAAGCTGGAAATGGTAGAGTGCTAGCCTTGAGCAAAAGCAGTTCAGGAACAGTGCCCAGGCCCCAGGACTAACAAAATAAATAAAAACCCCATAGATGTTAAGGTACTTCAAGGATTACATCACTTCTATGTCTCTTGGTGGTTTTTTTCTGTGTGTAATTGGTGTGGTTTTGATACTTTATTTTTGGTGCCAGTACTTGAACTCAGTGCCTCTTGGTGGTTCTGCTACATGAGCCGTACCTCCAGTTCCTTATCTAGTTTTATTATTTTTTGCCGGTCGTGGGGCTTGAACTCTGGACCAGGGCACTGTCCCTTAGCTCTTTCAGCTCAAGGCTAACGCTCTACCACTTGAGCCACAGTGCCACTTCTGGCTTTTTCTGCTCCTGCTTATGTGGTGCTGAGGAATCGAACCCAGGGCCTCATGCATGCAAGGCAAGTGCTCTACCACTGATCCACCTCCCCAGGCGCGCCCCTTTCCCCCCTTTTTAAATGCTGGTACTAGGGCTTAAACTCAGGGCCTGTGTATTTGTCCCTTAGCTTTTTTGCTTAAGGCTGGCACTCTACCACTC
Organism: Dipodomys merriami; assembly: GCF_024711535.1. Lineage (NCBI taxonomy): Eukaryota > Metazoa > Chordata > Mammalia > Rodentia > Heteromyidae > Dipodomys > Dipodomys merriami. The sequence goes on from NW_027206455.1 coordinate 144,457, forward strand.
AAGCCACAGCCCAATTTCCAGCTGTTTGGTGGTTCACTGGATGTAAGAGTCTCACGGATTTTCCTTCCTGGGCTGGTTTTGAAGAGTGATCCACAGATCTCAGCTTCCTGAGAAGTTAGGATGACAGGTGTGAGCCACCAGCACCTGGCTCATTTTCACAGAAACAATGTCAGAGCGTATCTTCAACAAATGGTGATCCTTTTTGTGATTCAATAATAGTGCAGATTTCGTGTGTGTGTGTGTGTGTGTGTGTGTGTGTGAGAGAGAGAGAGAGAGAGAGAGAGAGAGAGAGAGAGAGAGAGAGAGAGAGAGAGAGAGAGAGAGAGAGAGAGAGATGGGGCTTGAATTCAGGGCCTGGGCACTGTCCCTGTGGGGTTATTTTTGCTCAGAGCTAAACACTACCACTTGAGCCACAGCTCTACTTCTGGCTTTTTGATCATTCACTGGAGATGAGACCCATGGACTTTTCTGCCTGGGCTGGCTTTGAACAGTGATCTTCAGATGTCAGGCTCTTGATATCTGATCACAGGTGTGAGCTGCTTGGCTTCCAGTGTCCCCTTGGCTCTTGTTGCCGTATTTCTCATACTAAATTGTCACATACAAGCCTACTTCCAGACTTGCCACTGTTTTACTGGTCTGTCCTCTATCCATACACAAAATGACACTAATTGTATATGAGTTTTGATATCCACTATTAAACACTCAATTTATCCCCTCCCCTCCTACCTCCCAGCTATTTTTCCTCACCAAAATAACACCTGTGAAGTCTGAAATCCCATGTTACTAGACTGCCATTCTATTTGTATGTAGCTTAGTACTGACAACTGTTATCAGTTCCTGTTTGAGAACTTGCTATACCTTCCCACGTGTCCAAAGGCCTTTGTTTTTGCATGCTTCAGGTTTCTTTATCTAGACTTGAATATATCTCCTGTCACTACTGGCAATATATTTTTATTATTTTTATAAGGGTGATGTACAGAGGGATTTAGAGACAATTATTTTAAGAGTAAAGAAACTTTTTTTTTTTTAAACGAACAGGTTGACATTCAAATCAGTCCTATGTTTTGGACCCTTGAATAGAAAGCTATTTAAAATAGTAGAGCAAACACAAAGCCAGCTCAGGGTAGATCTGCTCAATGCACCCTGGGGGGGTGTCTTTCTCCCATGATGCTCCTTGTTGAAGGAATCCCTAGACCACCATGTCTCCAATTATAGGAGCTTGGCCTTATATATATATATATATGCTTTCTGATTCTAAGCCTATTTGGACTTATTTCCAAATACTGCCTGTGACGTGGCCAAGAAGAAAATGGATCGTTCCTATGGAGCTGGCATTGTAACCTGGGTCTGGGGCTGGTCCTCTCTCTGGTCCGAGTCTCATCGGACTCTTCTGTACCATGAACTTGACCATGAGCCTCAGTACTCGGCCCTAGAGGAAGCAGCTGAGTTCCCTAACTGGAAAGTGGTGAGCAGAGACTAAAGGAATGCTGTACCCTACTCCTGAGGACATTTAATACCTTCTATTCTGAACCTTCTAAGCTGGGATAGGACAGCATTTCTCTCAACTGTTCTGCCTTGAATCTTTCAAATTCTTCATTACAGAGTAGCTAGAGGGCTCCATGAGGAGGAGGAGGAGGGAGAGGAGGAAGGGGAGGAGGAATGGAATGGCTTTTCTAATTGCTTCTACCCACATAAGGCCATTGTTTCCTGTGCCGGTCCTGAGGCTTGAACTCAGGGCCTGGACACTGTTCCTGAACTTTTTTTGCTCACTGCTAATGCTCTACTACTTAAGCCACAACTCCACTTTCGGCTTTTTTTTTTTTTTTTCCGGTGGTTCATTAGAGCCAGGAGTCTTAGATGACAGGCATGAGCCTGTGATCCCTGGCTAAGACTTCATTTTCATGTTTTTGCTTGTCATGGGGTTTGAACTCTGGGCCTGAGCTCTGTCCCTGAGCACTTGGTGCTCAAAGCTAGTGCTCTATCACATAAGCCACAGCACCACTTCCAGTTTTCTGGTGGTTCGCTAGAGGTAAGAAAACAGACTTTCCTGCCCTGGCTGGCTTTGAACTGCGATCCTCCAGATCTCAGCCTCCTGAGTAGCTAGGATGACAGGTGTAAGCTCTTACAATGGCTTTTGCTCCAGGGCCCTGTGTACGCACTTTGCTTAGGCCTGGAGACATGATTAATTAAAATGATGAAAACACACAGACACATACTATTATTTCAAATCAGGAGAAACCTCAAATGTTTTATTTTTTTTTTCTCCGAGATATCATGTGCCCAAAATTTCAAAGAGGACAAAGAAGTAGAAGCTGTTCTCTTATGAAGAATACAAATGCTTTATATCCATTCAAGAAGTCTATATTGTAGCTAAATGTCATTGAAATATTGAAAAGTTAGTCTGAAGTGTCAAGGAAAGACCAACAGGGGGCGCAGTGGGCGGCTGGCTGCTGGGTGGGATCCTTTGGGATCCGTTGTCTTCAGAAGTGGATGGCTGTGGGGTGGGGGTGGGGGGGACATAGGCGAGAGGAGATGTAGGAGAGAAAGGAAGAGGGAAAACACAAGGCAAACCATTTCAAACCTTTTCATCTTTTTTTTTATTTTAAATTACAAAGGATGTTGCATACACTGATGAAATCTGCATCTGTCTAGAAGTGTTTCCGGGTTATGGATGACAGAGACCCAAGGCAACTTTGTGCAGTGAATTGCCTTTTCTTCTGAAAAATGAAAAAAACAAAACCCAAAACCAAACATACATATAAACAAACAACAACAACAAGAACCCGGCGTTACAACTATGAACCAACATTTGAGTCATTTTTTTTTTTTTTTAAACAGCTCATGCGCCAACGAGAGAAAATTCTTTCTAGACAAGAGACAAAACTGAATCTGATAAAAAAAAAAAAAACGGGGGGGGGGGCATAAGTCCAGTTGGGAAGGGGAAAGAGGTTAACCACAACTACAGAATGTTGATGATAGCATTACAAATAGAACCCTAAGCAACTATGCAAAGATCGCCACGTTGTCGGAGCAAATGCTTTCAATTTTTTTCTTTTTTTGCTTATGTGGTGCTGAGGAATCGAACCCAGGGCCTCAGGCATGCAAGGCAAGCGCTCTACCACTGAGCCACCTTCCCAGCCCGGAACAAATGCTTTCAATTCTTGCCCTTCTAACTCTTCTCTTGCGGCTTCTGTCCTGTCGCTACGCACAGAGAGGCTAGGCTACAGGACAGATCCTGGGGAGAGAAGGTTAAAATAATAATAATAACAATGGTAAAAGCCAGCAGTGTAATACAATGTCATAAAAACACGTGGTGGGAAGGCAGTTACAGTACACAATACATTATTTCTGTTATTTGGTTCTGCAAAAAGAAAGAAAGGGTGAAAAGGCAAGCCCCAGTACTCGTGGGCACCCAGAATGGACTCGACTACACCACTGTGTGTGAACGAAAGAGGCAAAGCTAAGTTCACCCAAACTTGGCACATGGAAATACCCACAATGCTCTCGGCTCAGCCACCATGTCTTCGGGTCCAAACACCCATTTGGAAGTGCTTAACAAGGTCCGAACCCCTCAGCCCACCTCTGTACTTCTTGTTTCTCAACAGTAACAAAAAAAGAGAGAACAGTTTGGCATAGTTTGGTTTCTAGGTGTCGTTGCTACCATTTCAGTCTGTTTGTTAAGCAGGAGGACTATGCTTCAACACATAATCCTGCTTGTCAGGGGTAAGCGTGGAAATTCTCAGTAGTACATTTCGCCATCTTTCTCCAACCAGGGGCTAAATTATTTGTTTCGCACTACGAAACCACCATTCCTACACCAGTGGACATTCACGGATGCATCCAGATGCATTTGAAATATTAAAACAACAACAACAACAACAACAACACGAAGTCATCTTCTCATAATGCCCTGCTGAAGATTACGAAGGTTACAAAAGAATCCACAAGTGGTACGGCACTGGAGACGTGTCAGTCACGATTAAGGGAAGAATAAGTGTGCGGTTCTGTGCAAAGTAGCAGAAGCGGCTTCCGTTCCACCACAGACTTCATGAGAACGAATCACACTGAAAGCATTCATTCAATGTGTTCTCGAAATTCAAGTTTCAAGACTTGGAGAGATGCTAACGTTGGTAGGTACTTAACTAGAAAACACTTGAGACAAGAGTTTTTAGGAAGACTCTAGAAAGGAAAGGAACACAAGTTTTTCTTTTTGTTAATTTCTGCTGAAGGCAACTTGAATCCATTTCTGAGGAACTAAATCTTAGCAGCTAAAAAAAAAAAAATGTATGCTTTTTTTTTTTTAAACGTATGGAAGTAAAGAAAAGCACATCCATGCTGGACATATTGGTGAATAAACTAACAGCTTTATTAATGAAGGCAAACATCAGATAATCGTCTGAATATTATATATATATATATAAAAGAAATTCATACTAACAGCATTGTATTTCAAAAGTACTATACTTCTTTTTCTTTGAAAGAGACTTGTCATCTGTTGTATAAAACCAACAAAAAAAAATGGGCACTCTTCTCCTAAAAAGTTATGGAAAAGGAAGTAGTCGATTTCAAGCAGATGAATTGAACACACCTTTCTTGAACTTGTAGACTATTGCTAAGAAGCAAATCAAGTCAAGCCATCGGAAAGATGTAGAACAAATTCATGAAAGGCAGAAGAGAGAAGGGATGTAGTGAAATGACTGTGAATCTTTCCCCCACACTTCAGATCAAAGACCATTCAAAAAAAAAAAAAAACAAACCTGGCCTTTCACACAAGTATAAAAGAACTACAAAGAGACGGAATGTGAAATCTCACTGCGGGAAAACCCATCGTGCGTGAGGCATTTGTGGTAGCTCAGATTCTCTCGCCGAAAGGGACATGGAAGGGAATGACTATGTTTAGTTTCAAATGTACAAGTAAGGCACAATATCAAGCCAGGTCATCATCAGTTGTGAAGGTCGCAGGAAGGGACAGAGATCATACATGGTACAGTAGGACAAGCATTCATCTCGGACTGAGCATGTGTGGCGCCCCATTGGTAACCAGACAAGATCTGGACGAGATTGAGCAACTGGACAGCATGCTTTCATAGGGAGACAAACTCTACAAAAAAAAAAAAAAAATCCAGTGTATCTGAAACTAGGAAGAAAAGTTTTTTGTTGCTTTTTTTTTTTTTTCTCTTTAATCATAGTAGTAGTAGTACTAGAGTCGAAAGTGTATCATCGCCTTTTGGAACAATGGGTTTGTTTGAGGTGAATTTCACAAGGTTCTGGAATTCACTATGAGCGATCCTGGATACCATGTATGAACACAAGACACCCTTTAGAGAGTTCTTCTCTACTGATCATCAGCCAAAAATACATGCTACGGTTTTCAAAAAAAAAAAAAAACAGAACATGTACAACTGTTGGGGTTTTTACATTACCGTACAAGATGTGTGTGTGTGTGTGTGTGTGTGTGTGTGTGTGTGAAATACATGAAACATACATATCTTAATGACAATAGAGGAAGCAAGATTATTACTGGCATTAAAATACAACCATTTCTAGACGGTTTTAAATGCCACAGAGTCCCCTGGTTAAAATGTAAAGCTGCACAGCTTGCTTGGGTCATCTTGAAGATAAAGTTAAGATCACAAGAGCATTCACCTTCCACTCTACATTTTACTGCCAGGTTTTTATTTAGATCAAGTATCAGTGTAGCATTCTGACCAGCCCAGAGTTAGCAGCAAATGGCAGGAATCATATAAAATGCAAATTTTTTTAAACAAAGTGCTTTTCTAAGATATACATACATATATAAATAGGTACAAAATAAAGTGTCAACATTAAAAAGCTCAACTATTTAAAAGCTTTGAACTATTTAACTTAAGTCATACATATAAAAACACTGAAATGCAAGGATATGGAATCTACTAAACAGATTCAAAGTCTTTTTTTTTTGTTGTTTTGTTTTTTGTTTTTGAAATGCAAGACCAAAAAATCAAATTCTGGTTTGCAGACAAGAAAAAAGTATCAAAAAACCAGAATTTCTAACAGAGCAGCTAGAAAGGGGGCAATTTTATAAACCTCGTCAGCTGAATGTCTATATCACAAAGTGATTTTCACCTGACTGAAAAACTGCCATATTTTGGAACACTTTTCCATTTCCCAGATACACACGCTGTGGAAACGTCACAAGCTTTTCCTGTACTTTGTCCTTTTCGCATCTAGAAAGGAAACAGTGAGCTGATGAACTTGAACTCGTCAGCCACTGAGATTTGCCCTTCTCATCCGTTCAATGTGAATGCACGAGCGGGCACATTTCCACTAAACATGGAGGACAATCTTGAGGGTTATGTCAAGCCATTCCTCCTCAGTTTTTATCTCCAGATGTCAAAGAAGCTAGAGGGCCTGTTGGGTTGTTATTGTGTGTTCTAGAACTGAACCTTCATGTGCTATGTAACTTCATGTGCTGTCGCTTACAAATGGAGAGAAAGAAGGGAGCGGGAGGAGGAAGAAAGGAACCACGCTGTACAGATTAGAATGAAGATAGTAAATTCTACCATCAGGTAATGGAGAGACAGGTGTTTTCCCAGTGGTTAGGTCTGAAATTTTTGGTTTTCTTGCTGTTTCTGTGTGTGTGTGTGTGTGTGCGTGTGCGTGTGTGTGTGTGATACTTTTTCCCCCTCTCTTTTAAGTACAGTTTGGAAACCACTAGGTTTCGGAGCAAACAAAAAGATTTGAGAGTAAACTGAAGGAACAGATGGAAAGATCTGTGGGGTAGGTTTATAATGCTGCCTGGACAGAAGGAATTCTCATCAAGAGGTAAAGCTCGAACATGGCTACATGGACTACAGAAGCTGTTCGATGTGAGCCAAAAAAGAGCACCTAAAAACTAAAAATGTGTCAACGTCTCCCAGTTCTAGAAACTATAGAAGAATAAGTCACATGTAAGTTTGAAGAAGCTAGTTTGAAAATACCTGTACAAAAATATAAAAATCTATAAAGTTTTCTGTTTCTGTTGTAAGCTTGTGTTGATCTTTGAAAATATTACATGCACAGTAATACATCGATTGGAAAAGTGGCAACTAAAGAATTAGATAGTTTTAGCTTTTTTTCTCTCTTTACAGATATATATATATATACACACAATACAATAAAAATAATCTGTATTTTGGTTGTTTGGTGGAAGTATACTACAATAAGCTAAATAAACTTTGTCATCTTCAAAGTCAAAAACTTTATCAATAGCTTAATAAAATGAAATATATTAAAATTTCCTACAGTTAAGTGCAGAAATAAAAAGACTTACAGACACCTAAATGGCTACCAACTTACCTATTATGGAAGCAACTAGAGGAACAGCAAAATAATATATCTGTATGTATGGATGCTCCTTCTATAGATAATTGGACCCAAACAGAAATAAGATTCACAGTTCAGTAAGATCCCAACCCTGACCTTTTAGGTTTTGCTCCTTTTTTCATACATTCATACAGTATCATGTAAGCTGTGCAAAACTTTACTTAGACTGGCAGTTTGCCATATCAGTTGCATTTGTCTTTGGTACAAAAAAATAAAACAATCGCAATAATGTGCAAGTATTTGTCTTCTTCCGGTCAAGTACCGAAATAGGAGTTTTCTAGAGCCATCTTTTTTTTTTTGTTGTTGGTTTTTTTTTTATATATACAATACAAAGACTCTGTGGCATATATCTACATTTCAACATAGTCCTATATACATTCAAAAAATCTGAAAAAGTTTGGAACAAAAAAAAACAGTTAAACCCCATAAGTTTTCCATCTATATATCTTAATTTTTTCCTCATTAAAGGTTTTCATCATACAAAATATTACCAGTTTTAGAGTTTCCCAAAATACAAGGCACAAAGAATATGCTTTTTTCTTACTTGCACAGACATCTGTATATATTTATAGATATATATTTATATATGATATTGAGCTCTGGAGTTGAACGTCTACCATGGCACTCAAACATGAGTGCCGGGTGAGCCATGTACAAGTGAGATTAATGGCTGTGGAAAATTAGGACAGAAAGCAATAATTCTAAAAACAATCTAAATGGACTGTTTAAAAAAAATGCTTCCTTAACATTTTTGAGTGATTCAGAGCATAAACCTGCCATCATGCTTGGCATTATACTGAGCTACGCACCCTCGCACCCTCCCAAAATGTTTTCCCTTCAATGCGTGTGTGCAACTTACACCTTGATGTTTACTTAGCATGTGAGCTCCACTGCTAATGCCAGTAGCAGGTGTGATGGAGGTTTATGTTCTGAAATGCAATAATCAAGTATTTTGGATCATGCTTCACTTATGCTACAAGTTCTTAAAACAATGTAACCTAATCATAAATGTTTACATAATGCTAACTGACATGCAAAACCGAATGAAAATATACAATGGATAACGAGAGAAAAACAAATAGACAGACACTTCTGACCAGTGGTCCAGTAGGGCTGGCTACACTTTTGATGCTGGTATTCGCAGGCCCACCAGGCCACCGGTGGGGTTGCCTTCTGCCGTCTTCTCTAACACTTGGTTAACAAATTCTGAGGTTTGCCCAGCAACTGGGAGGCCTGTGGAGAATAAAATGCACACCTGAATGCACAATGGAGAAGGCATACCGAAAAGGGAAGGGATAGCTAACACTTGAGGGCCAGGTGGACCTCAGCTCGATGATACTGGCCCTACAACAGTGCTCTGCTACTTGTAACCACAGCCCAGAACACCTTTGACCCATCACACTTGACTCCGCCATGGTTAAGAACAGAAAAGTGACACCAAGAATAACCATGAAGAATATGCTGGGCATGGTCACGCACACCTGTAATCCCATCACTTTGGGGAGGTGGCGGTCAGTCTTTGCAGACAGACTTTGTCTTAAAAAAAAAAAAAAAGTAGATAAAGCCGGGCACTGGTGGCTCACACCTGTCACCCTAGCTACTCAGGAGGCTGAGAGCTGAGGATCATGGTTTAACACCAGCCGGGGCAGGAAAGTCCGAGCCTCTTATCTCCAATAAAGTACCAGAAAACTGGAGGTGGCGCTGTGGCTCAATTGGTAGAGCGTTTGCCTTGAGCTGAAGAGCTCGGGGACAGTGCCCAGGCCCAGAATTCAAGCCCCACAATTGACCAAAAAAAAAAACAAGTAGAATGACCACTGGAGAATAGCTAATCACAGTTTAAAGTTGGGGAGACGGCAAGTAGAAGAGTCTAGACCCAAAGCCCGAGCCTGCCACAAGGCTGCTTCCCTATTTCTAGGAGCCAGGCCCTGCCCCTCACTTTAATGTCATGTGATTCCTAGGCCAGATTCAACCTGCAACTGAAACTAGATCTGAAGGCTCTGGTTAGTCATTAAAAAAAAAATTACTGCATACAATTTATGTTCCTTAGAAATGAGAATGACTAAGAAATGAAAGATCTACAGCAAGACCAAGAATACTTGGAATCAATAAACGCTTACTATCAATAAATTAAAATCCTTACAACCAATAAATCAAATAAACAAACTCTTTGAGGAAAAGAAAGCCACGTGTGGTGGCACCAGTACCAGAAAACCACGTTCTCCAGTGTACTGAGTGAGGCCAGCCTGGAGTATAACCCAGAAAAGACTCTGTCCTCCCTGACCCCCACTACAAAGACAACCAAGCAAACACAAAACTGGCTTGGGAGTGGACATATATTCATTTAGCCACTGTGTAGCTCTGCAAAGAAGAATTGCTATACAAATATGGACTTTGCTGGGCACGGGAGGCACAAGCCTGTCATCCTACCTACTCAGGAGGCTGAGCGCCCAGGATTGAGCTTGGAAGCCAGCTCAGACACACAGGAAAGTCTGTGAGTCTCTGATCTCCAATTAAAGATCCAAAAAGCCAGAGTGGAATTGTGGCTCAAGTGATGGCCTGCTAGCCTTGAGCACTGAGTTCAAGCTCCAGGGCAGGCACGTACACAGAAAAATGACTGATTTCATCATCACTGACAAATGACAAGATGCTGAGTGCTGGAAATAAAATGATAAGTGATGAATTCTTGCCCAAAAAACCAAACAAACTTAACTGTATCTTGTCATGAGGAAACCTATAAATCCAAACACTGGCACAATTTAGAAAATCAAAACCTGGATTTGTCATTGAAAAAAGACCAACAACTCTGAGAGAGCTTATTGTTGGATTAGTGTGTTACTGTACGTATTCAAGGAGACAAAAGAGATGTAAGTCGATGCAATGAGTAATTGCAAATACATCAGAGACAAGGGCGTACATGACACTACTGGAGCAATATTAAAACAGACTCCACATTAAATATTAGGTCGATACTCAAGTACATGGATATAATAGTGGTATCACAGCTGAGCTTGAGAATGCCTTTGTTTTCTAGATACATGTCAAAATAGGAATACAGAGGGCTGGGAAGTTGGCTCAGTGGTAGAGCACTTGCCTTGCATGCCTGAGGCCCTGGGTTCGATTCCTCAGCACCACATAAGCAAAAAGAAAAAAAAGCCGGAAGTGGCGCTGTGGCTCAAGTGGTAGAGCGCTAGCCTTGAGCTGAAGAGCTGAGGGACAGCGCCCAGGCCCAGAGTTCAGGCCCCACGACCGGACCCCCCCCCCCCAAAAAAAAATAGGAATACAGAATCACGATGTTTATAAGTTACCCGAATATACACCACTGCCCGATATACATATGGGCAGGAACAGAAGTAAAAGAAATGTTGAAAAGTATTAGCAATTTGAGGGAGAGAGGGAGAGAGAGAAAGAGAGAGGAGAGGGATGGAGGGGGAAGGGGGGAGGGAGGTAGGGAGGGAGGGAGGGAGGAAAGACTGATATTATACTAACAGCATTTGATTTTTTCCTTTCTTTGTGTGTGTGTGTGGGGGGGGGGTAAGGGTACTGAGACTTGAACTCTCGGCCTTGAACTCTCACTGACTTTTTTGCTCATGCCTGGTGCTCTACCATTTCTAGTTCTGGCTTTTTTGCTGGATAACTGGTTATGATAAATCTCGTGGATTTCGCTGCTTGGAATTGACTTCGAGATCCTCGGATCTGAGTCTCCTAACTGGAGGAGATGACAGGTGTGAGCCACTGGCTCCTAACTAAAAACAATTCGTTATTGTTGGTTGTGGGACTTAAATTCAGGGCCTGGATGCTGTCCCTGAGCTCTTTTGCTCCAGGCTAGCACTCTACTACTTTTGAGTTTTCTGGTAGTTCACTGGAGTAAGAGTCTCACAGACTTTCCTGCCTGGGCTAGTATTGAACTGTGATCCTCAGATCTCAGCCTCCCTGAGTAGCTAGGATACCAGATGTGAGTCGCCAACGCTTGGCTTACAAGAATTTTTTTTTTTTTTTTAATTTTTTTTTTTGGTCCGGTTGTGGGGCCTGAACTCTGGGCCTGAGCACTGTCCCTCAGCTCTTCAGCTCAAGGCCAGTGCTCTACCACTTGAGCCACAGCGCCACTTCCGGCTTTTTTCTTTTTGCTTATGTGGTGCTGAGGAATCGAACCCAGGGCCTCAGGCATGCAAGGCAAGCGCTCTACCACTGAGCCAACTTCCCAGCCCGGCTTACAAGAATTTTTAATATCCCTTGATATCATACACCTCATACTACACTAAGTTCCTAAGTGTTAGGTTGTAGATCTATCTTGTATTCTTACCAAGAGTATCTTTAATGAGAATTTCAAGCTTTTGCCCCATGTTGGGTCCTCTCTCCTCTCTTGGATTCTGTACCCGGTTTACAATCTCTTGCTTGATGGAGTTGATTACAAACAATAAATTATCTGCAAGACAGAATAAAAACGCTTGGAACCTGTCCTTTAACACAGAAGCATTTGTTTAATAACCTCAGATATTCAATTAAAAACAGGAGGGCAACTGGGGGTTGAGCATGAGTATGAGACCCCCCCCCAAGATCAAACCCCAGTACGGACACAATAGCAAAACAAAACAGAACAAAACTGGAAGGGCTTGTAGCACAGCTCAGTCATGGAGCGCTTGCCTGATATGCATAGGTCCTGGACTGGATCTCCAGCTCTGGTTTAAAGAAGTAAAAATAAAAGGAAAAACAAGGACTGGGAATGTGGCTTAGTGGTAGAGTGCTTGTCTAGCAGGCATGAGCCCTGGGTTTGATTCCTCAGTACCATATACACAGAAAAGCTGGAACTGGTGCTGTGGCTCAAGTGGTAGAGTGCTAGCCTTGAGCAAAAGCAGCTCAGGGACAGTGCCCAGGCCCTGAGTTCAAGCCTCAGGACAGGCAAACATAAATAAATAAATAAATAAAAGGAAAAAAATAAAAGCAACTAAACAAAAATCAGTGTATTATTCTATTCCAAAGTAGGGGACCTAGGAAGAGACCTAAGAAGTCTGGGTTTTAATACATACAAAAGCATTCAAAAAAAAAAAAACAAAACAAAACATTCCAATGAGCAATCCAATTTCAAAGCACACATCTACACTATTCTCACAAAGCTTAAAATACGATCCAAGGAACTAAAATATTGAGGTGTTTCTATGGGAAATATGAAACCAGTCAATCAACTGGCTGATACAGCATACAATCACAAAGGGGAACAAAGGCCCAGGTCTCCAGTTGGCTGTACTGAGATCTCTACTGTGGAGCTCAACTTCCAACACTCATGCCAGGACTTTACAAGGATTCATGAACATGGGCACAGGGAGTGGGGTGCTGGATGGGTGAACCCCAATAAGGCTGGGCCAGAATGCAAAGTAAGGAACAAAGACAAACAAGAAGCGCGGGAACAGTGGAAATAGGAAGTTAAAAACGCTCTTCAATGTTTAGAGGTTTACCATATTCAGTGTTGAGGCCCCATAATTTCACTTTATTAGCTTCATACTGGGCTTTTTTCTTTAACCGACAAGCTCTGTGAAAGGAAGGAACTATTAGTTCACTGTTCTGGTAAGAGAGCATTCAAAATAGACTCCTTTGCTATAAGACATTTTCTTTTCCTTTCTCCTTTTGGGCTAGTTTGAACTCAGGGTCTAGGTGCTATCCCTGAGCTTTTGTACTTAAGATTAGAACTCTACCACTTGAACCAGAGTTCCACTTCTGGATTTTTGGTGGTTGGTTGGAGATAAAGAATCTCATGGACTTTCCTGCCCAGGCTAGCTTTGAACCACAATCCTCAGATCTGAACCTCCTGAGTAGCTAGGATGACAGGCATGAGCCACCAGAACCCGGGCTTGCTTTTATAATTTTTAAGGTAATGAAAAAATGCTCAATGATTACGTTGGTAAGTTATATGAGGGAATGTTTGTCACAATGATGTAACAGTGTACACTAAAAGGGGTGAATTAAATTTTTTTATTATCTTTAAGTAGTTATACAAAGAAGTTCCCATTCTACAAAACAGTATATGAATACAAAGTGTCTGACAACATTGTCACCCATTGCCCCTCACCCATCCCTTCTCTCACTTTTCTTTTCTTTTCTTTTTTTTTTGATATTAGGTGATTATAAAAATTTCACAGTATTGTGGAATAGTGATACTTAGTTAAAGTCACAAACACATTTTAACCTTCACAAGGCAAATTGTCATTATCATGGTCTATAAAGTTTGTGAATTCTATGAGCTTTGACAATATAATTATTTCTTCCACATCAGGTGATATTTACTGTTTTCCTTTTGCTTAGTGTAAGCTGTTCCCTCTTTCCCTCTCATTCCTCCCTTCCCATCTCTGTCTTTGGGTTGCTTAGTTAATTTTTATCTATGTTAAGCTAGGAAAATTTAAGCTAGAAAAGTTGGTGGGTGGGGAATACCAGTAACCCTAGCTACTCAGGAGACTAAGATCTGGGGATTATGGTTCAAAGCCAGATAAGTCTGTGAGACTTATGTCCAATGAACCAGCAAAAAGCCGTTAAGTGGAGTTGTGACTCAAGTGATAGAGCACTAGCCTTGAGCAAAAAAGCAGAGACAGGGACAATACCCAGGCCCTGAGTTCAAGCTCCAAGATCCCCTCCCCCTGAAGAGTTAATTTCATCCTAAGTAACCTGTACCTCAAAACACTTGACTAAGAAAGCACATAAAACAGAAGCTATACAAATTTCCTTTTTCTATCATAATAGAACACATTTAAGTACCTGAACCTCTCTCCCTTTAAAACTTTTTCCAGGCAGGGCATGGTGGCACACACCTGTAATTCCGGAGCTCAGAAGCAGGAGAATTCAAGAGATTTTGAATCCTAGACTATACACAGTGAAACCTTGCCTAAAATGAAACCAACTGAATTTTTTTTTTTAAAAAGAAAGCAGAAATGCTGTCTTTTACTTTCAAAGGAAAAGAATCTCACAGTAGGATTTAAGAAAGAAAAAAGTTACTTCTCAGTTCATGGCTGAAGGTCACCTCTTCTGTAAAAAACTCAAAAGAGTTGAACTTCACATCGCAGACGTTTTTTCCACATGAGTGAACGTGATTAGCATTTACCTGGAAGCCAGCTTATTTTTCTCCTTCCTTGACCTTGGCCGGGCTGTTAGGGGAAGTTCACTGACGGGAGTCAGGTCGCTAATCACTTTGTTCAGCTTCCGTAATTCATTGCCAATCTGGAGCAGTTTTTTAGGATTTGGAGTTAGGTCTTCCACGTCAGTCCTCCGTGACTTCTTTACTGCATATTTTCCTACAAAGAGTTGAAAAGCTGAAGTCATCTTAGTGATCAAGAGATACATTTTCAGGCTGGGAATGTGGCTGAGTGGTAGAATGCGTGCCTACCATGCCATGAAGCCCTGGGTTTGATTCCTCAGCACCACATACACAGAAAAAAACCAAAAGGGGTTCTGTGGTTCTGTGGCTCAAGTGGTAGAGCACTAGCCTTGAGCAAAAGATGCTCAGGGACAGTGCCCAGGAACTCAGAGTTTAAGCCCCAGGACTAGTATACACACAAAAAAGAATAGTCATGGTAATACAGTTCTACATTTCCCTTTTTCAGTTGTATCCAAGAACACTGAGTAAACATTAGAATTCAGTATCTCAGCCGGGCACCGGTGACTCAGGCCTGTAATCCCAGCTACTCAGGAGGCTGAGATCTGAGGATCATGGTTCGAAGCCAGCCTGGGCAGAAAAATCTGTAAGACTCTTATTTCTAATTAATCACAGAAAAAGCCAGAAGTGGTACTGTGGCTCAAAGTGGTAAAGTGCTAGCCTTGAGCAAAAGAAGCCCAGGGACAGTGCCCAGGCCCAGAGTTCAAGACCCAGGATTGGCAAAAACAAAAACAAAACAAAAACAAAACCTCAATATCCCTATTTAAAGGGACACTAGACCCGGGTGGTGACATGTGGCTGAAATCCCAGCGCTCTCCAAGATGGAGTCAGGAAGTGTGCCAGTATCAGGCCAGCCTAGACTATCTAGAAAGCTCAAGGTTAGCCTGAGCAACCAGTAAGACTCTGTCTAAAACAAAACAACTCCCCCCCCCCCATGAAGTGATTCAATATTTGACTCCCATCCCCCGCTTACCATGATGTGAGCCGTTTTTCTGATACATATTGCTTGGCAGTGTATCTCGGTTCCACTCCGAGGGTCTCAGAATCCTCTCTTGCTGGGACGGCGTAAGCTGTTCACTATACTCCCAGAAGTATCTTCTTTTCCCTCGCTTCCGGGAGGAGGTGGAAGTCATCTCCTTCAGGTCTTCTACAGAGTCATTTTCATAGCCTTAAAAAAAAAAAGGCACCCCAGTTTGTTAATGCTCCAGAAATTTCAATAGGGCAATCAGGACAAACCAAAAGTTCCTTCTATTTGTAGCTTGAGACAGTTTCCTTTCATCATTGGCATGTCAAAGAGAATAAACGAGGAGGTGTGTAGGTAACAACATGGAAATCTCCCATTCATAAAATATTCAGATTAATAAACACATATGACTGTAGTGTTAATCTCACTTGAGGAGTCCCTTTTGTTTTTAGAAGTTAGAAGGTAATGTTGTTTCCTTCTTTGTATCTTCACATGGGATAAAGAACTACTCAGTATAGTTATAGGGACATCAAAAACACCTTTAGATACTGGTACTTAAACATGACTTTCTGTTTCTTTTTTGTTGGTCATGGGGCTTGAACTCTGGGCCTGGGCGCTGTCCCTCAGCTCTTCAGCTCAAGGCAAGTGCTCTACCACTTGAGCCACAGTGCCACTTCCGGTTTTCTAGTGGTTCATTGGAGACAAGAGTCTCACAGATTTTCCTGTCCTGGCTTTGAATTGCGATCCCCAGATCTCAGCTAGGATTACAGTTGTGAGCCACCGGCATATGGCTAAACATGACTTTTAAAATGTTATTGTTTTCTTTTTTTGCCTGTCTTGGAGCTTGAAGGCCTAGGACTTTCAACAATGTATAGAAAGCCAGTAAGGAAATAACAATATTAAAGACAAAATGGACCTAACGGACATATACCGAGCATTCCATCCTAGTCCAATTTCCATTATGTTCAAACATACAGAATACTCTCCAAGATAGACCGAGAGGTAGGCTATAATACTAACAAATTTAAGAAGACTGTAATACCAAGTGTGTGTGTGTGTGTGTGTGTGTGTGTGTGTGTGTGTGTGTGTGTGTGTGTGTGTGTGTGTGTGTGTGTGTGTGTGTGTGTGTGTGTGTGTGTGTGTGTGTGTGTGTGCGCGCGCGCGTGCTGTTCTCAGAGGCTTGAATTCAGGGCCTGGGTGCTGAGCTTTTTGGCTCAAGGCTAGTATTCTACCACTTGAGCCACAACTCCACTTACAGCTTTTTGGTAGTTAACTGGAGAAGAGTGGTTTGGACTTTCCTGCTTGGGCTGGTTTAGAACCGATATCCTCAGATCTCAGCCTCCTGAGTAGCTAAGGTTACAGGCATGAGCCACTGGCACCTAAGTCATTCCAAACATTTTAAAGATTTTTGGCTTCATATACTACTCACAAGAAACAAATTGAGCTGGGAAGGTGGCTCAGTGGTAGAACTCAGGCCTTGCATGCCTGAGGCCCTGGGTTCGATTCCTCAGCACCACATAAGCAAAAAGAAAAAAGCCGGAAATGGCGCTGTGGCTCAAGTGGTAGAGCGCGCTAGCCTTGGGCTGAAGAGCTGAGGGACAGCGCCCAGGCCACAACCGGACCCCCCCCCAAAAAAAGAAACAAATTGGAAATACTAGTAAGTATGTAGAAAATTAAACTCATGAACCAACGAGTCAAAGAAGAAAAATAAAAAGGAACAATATGCCAGGCACTGGTGGTTTATGCCTGTCATCCTAGCTACTCAGGAGGCTGAGATCTGAGGATTGTGGTTTGAAGCCAGCCCAGGAAGAAAAGTCGGTGAGATACTTATTTTCAATTAACCACCAGGAAATTGGAAGCGGAATTGGGCCTCAAGTGGTAAAGTGCTAGCCTTGAGCAAAAGAGCTCAGGGACAGTGCCTAGGCCCTGAGTTCAAGCCCCACAACCAACAACAACAACAACAAAATCTTAAGACATGAAAATGGAAATGCAAATTAAAACTTAAGATATTGCAAAAGCAGTTTCAGTAAGAATTTTCTAGTAAAAAATGCCTACATTAAGAAAAAAGGTTTTCGGGCTGGGAAGGTGGCTCAGTGGTAGAGAGCTTGCCTTGCATACATGAGGCCCTGGGTTCAATTCTTTAGCACCCCAGAAGCAGAAAAAAGTCGGAAGTGGTGTTATGGCTCAAGTGGTAGAGCGCTCGCCTTGAGTTGAAGAGCTGAGGGACAGCGCGCAGGCCCAGCGTTCAAGCCCCACAACTGACAAAAAAAAAAAGAAAGAGAAAAGAAAGAAAGTTTTAAATGACCAAGAGTAATTTACAAGAAAAAGAGGAATAAATTAACACAAACTAGTACAAAGAAGGAAATAACAAATATCACAGAAAAAATAGAAATGAAGAGGGCTTGAGAAGATAAAACTGTCAAGCCTTTAGCTAGACTAAGAAAAAAAGAGAGGTCTTAAATTACCACAAAACACAGAGGATTGTAACAAGTTGGATAATGTATGTAAATAATAAATCACTAGAAATCTATAACCTACTAAGATGGAATCATGAAGAAACACAAGACCTGAACATACACCAATAATAAGTAAACATATCGAGTAAGTAATCAAAAGCTCTCAACAAAGAAAAGCCCATGACTTAATGGTGTCGCTGATGAATTCTGCCAAATATTTGAGGAATTCATGCCAATCATCAAAGTCCTCCAAAAGTCTGTAAAGGAGAGAACACTTCCAAATTCATTTTGCAAGGCCAGCACTACCATGACACTGAAGCATGACTAGAGTACTCTATGGCCAGGGGCTGGGAAGGTGGTTCAGTGGTAGAGTGCTTGCCTTGCATGCATGAGGCCCTGGGTTCAATTCCTCAGCACCACATGAACAGAAAGAGCCAGAAGTGGCGCTGTGGTTTAATGTGGTAGAGCGCTCGCCTTGAGCTGAAGAGCTGAGGGACAGCGCCCAGGCCCAGAGGTCAAGCCCCACGACCAACAACAACAAAAAAAGAAAGAAAGAAAAAAAAGAAGAAAAAGTTGGAAAAGACACAAATAAATGGAAGGTAGCATGTGCTTCTGGGTCTGAAGAACATCAAAGTGTTCATACTACCCAAAGCAATCTACAGAATCCAATGAACCTCACCTCAAAAGTCTAGTGAGTTGGTCACTGGTAGCTCATGCCTTTAATCCTAGTTACTCAGGAGACTGAGATCTGAGGATCACGGTTCAAAGCCAGACCAGACAGGAAAGTCCATGAGACTCTTGTCTCCCATTAACCACCAAAAACTGGAAGTGACACTGTGGCTCAAGTGGTAGAGCACTGGCCTTGAGCTCAGGGACAGCACCCAGGACCAGAGTTCAAGCCCCACGACCAACCCAAAAAACCCCAAAACCAAAAAACAAAATTCTAGTGATACTTTTTCAGAGAAACAGAAAAAAAAAATCCAAACATTCATATGGACTCAAAAGATCACCAACAGCCAAAGCTATCTTGAATAAGAAAAATTTAAAAAGCTGAAACCAGCTGGGTGCCAGGGGCTCATTCCTATAATCCTTGTTACTTGAGAAGCTAGAGATCTAAGGATCCTGGTTCAAAGCCAGCCCAGACAAGAAAGTCGGTGAGACTCATATCCAATTAGTCACCCAAAAAACACCAGTTGGAGTTGTGGTTCAAGTGGTAGAGTGCCAGCCTTGAGTGAAAAAGGTATGAGGATATGTGTGCCCAGAGTTCTAGTCTCAGGACTGGCACACACGTACACACACACACACACACACACACACACACACACACACAAAACTTGTAAACATCATAGTGTATGATTTCAAAATACACACAGCTCTACCCACAAAATATTGGCATAAAACGGACTGGCATAAAAACACACATACAAACAGAACAGAATACAACCCAGACTTAACTCAAACATTTATATTCCACTGATCTTCCACAAAGGTGTCAGAAAGGCAGTTTGTCCAATAAATGGTGATGGGAAAAAAATTGAATGTCCTTACGCAGAAGAACAAAATTAGATTCTTATCCAATACTGTATAGAAAAATACACTCAAAATAGATTAAAACCTACCACAGTAACACATGGGGCAAAGAAACATACGGGAAAGCCTTCTTGACATTGGTCAGGGCAGTGAGTTTCTAGATGACTATAGAAGCACAGGACACAAAAGGACAAACAGATATGGGATTACATGAAATTAAAAAGCTTCCCGAATTGGGGCTGGAGTAGTAGCTCTTTTGGGAGCTCACCAGCTAGTAAGGAAAAGCATCAGGTCCTCAGTTCTAGTCCTGGACCCCCCAAAAAGCTTCCACATGACAAAGAACAAAAAGCAGAATCAATAGAATGCAGAGACAGATGATCAAATTAAAGAAAATGTATGCAAATAATGTAAGGAGCAGGGGAATCTGGTCAAAGTTCATTATATACATGCACAGAAATACTACATCACTGTAATCTTACACTGTAAGATTAACGTACTCTAATAATACATTTTTAAAAAAATTACTGTAGTGTGTCTCAAGTAGTTCAGTGTTTGCCTAGTAAACATGAGGTCCTGAGTTCAAAGTACAGCCAAAAAAACCCAAAAACTAGGAGAAATAAATTTAAAAAAAATAGTAAAGCAAAACCTTAATAGATATCTCTCACAAGCCATACAGTGTCTAACAACTATATTAAAATGTTCTCAACACCACTAATCCACAAGGATATACAAACACAATCCACAATGAAAAAACACCTTAACACCTGTTGGACAAAGGTCACGGATGGGGAGACAAGGAACTCCGGCACGACTGTGAATTGTTACAACCACCATGGAAAGCAGTATGGAAGTAACTCAAGAATTTAAAAAGCAAGCTAGGCATAGGAGGGCACATCTGAAATCCAAGCCATGGGAGGAGGGCACATCTGAAATCCAAGCCAGGGGGAGACGACAGACAGGAGGATTTTGATTCAGGGCCAGCCAGCGATGAGACCAGTTCAAAGTCAGCCTGAGGTACATACTGGTTTAAAACCAAGGATGGAGTGAGGGAGAATATAGCTCAGTAGCAGAGGGCTTGATTAGCCATGTCTAAGGCTGAAGGCTCAATACCCAGCACCACACCCTCCCCTCCCCCCCCTTCCCCCCCAGCCACACACACACAAATTAAAAACAGAGTTCCATCTGATCCAGCAGTCCTACTTCTGGGAATATAGATATAGACCGGGAAATGAAGTCGACCTCTTGAATTTGTCTGAGCACTCATGTTCACCACGATACTCTTTCCAACATCCAACATCCAGAGTATACAAATGACTTCATTGGCCATTAGGGGCTGTACAGATGAAGGAAATTCAAAGGTACACACCGGAATTATTATCAGCCTTTAAAAAGGTGAACGTTTTGGATTCCAGGAAATGGAAACAAGAGTTTTTTTTTTCTTTGTTGCTGATTTTATTTTCTTTCTGTCTTGTTTGCTCATTTATCTGTCTTTGGGAGAGTAGAGGGAGCACAGAAATAGGGACACATGCAGCTTCAGACCTCACTAAGCACTATGTGGAAAATGATGTATACAACTTGTGTGTGAGGATGGGAGGGAAAAACTGGAAAAGAGCCAGGGAAGGGGCGACACTGTCTGAAAAGGAATGTACTCATGATCTGACTTTTGTAACTGCAACCCCTCTGTGTTATCAACTTTATAATAATTAAAATAAAACACTCAAACGTTACCTATACAAAAAAAAAAAAGAAAAGAAAGAAAGAGTTAACATCTGCAAGAACATGATGAACCTGTAGGTGACACTAAGTGAAATGTGGCAGGCAAAGAAAGCAAAGTACTGCCAAATCTCACTTCCATGTGGAATCTAAGGACTTCAAACTCGCAGGAGCAAAATGGGAGGTGCCAGGGACTGGGAAATGGGGAAATGCTGATCAGAGCAGTTTCAGTTTTGTAGAAGAAATTCTGGATATCTAATGAGAGCATGGTTACCACGGCTAATAATAGTGTAATATGTAAGAGAATAGATATTAAGTATTCGTCCAGACAAAAAAGAAAAACAAGGGCTTGGCGTTGGTGGCTCACACCTGTAATCCTAGCTACCCTGGAGGCTGAGACCTGAGGATCCCAGCTCAAACCCAGCCTGGGCAAAGAAAGCCTGTGGAGACTCTTATCTCCAATTGATTACAAACAAACAAACAAACAAACCAACAGAAGTAGAATTCAAATGGAAGAGCTCAGGCTTGAGCACAAAAGCTCAGGGACAGTGCCCAGGCCCTAAGTTCAAGGGCCAGGATCAGCACCAAAGGAAAAAAAAAAAAAAAAAAAAGGCGGGGGGGAGAGGGGAAAAGAAGGGAGAGAGGAAGGGAAAAGTAAGAGAATAATAAAAAGGGCAATCTGATCTAAGTAAACTATATATATACATATATATATATGGAAATACCATAAAAAGAGAAAAAGTGATAAGCGTTAACTCCCTTGACTTTGATAACCATAATGCATGCAAATAGCAAAGTATCATGTTTATATTAAACATATACATTTTTTTATCTGCCCACTGTAATTCAATAAAGTTGGGAGCAGAAAGCCAAAGAAAAGCCAAACTATAGCCAGTGCAGGGGTAAAACTTGTCTCTCGTGTCCCAGACATGTTGGGGTCTCCCAACTCTCATGCCTATATTGCCCATTTCCTTAGTCATTACCACGCACTGTGTTTATTCATCCATCTCCTCCTACCTCAATCCTCAATAGGCAACTAATGCTACTCGTCTGAACACAGATCGAGGCTTTGTGGACAGCACCACAGATCTCCCAGGGAAGACACTGGTCCTTCAAACAATGTAATGAAGATTTTTATTAATATGGCCTAAGAAAAACACTCTCCTGGGAAGTAGAAAATACAATTATTTTACCTAATGGACAGAGCGCTCTAATGTAAACCAAAGAAAAAGGAGAATTCTTTTCCTTCACATTCAGTTTAAAGTACCTTTTACTTACTTAAAACTATCCCAACCAACTTGTTCGTGTTACATATATGAGAGTCTAAGTATCTGTGACAAAAATTCAACCAAAAGGAACAATAGTGCTTCATTGGCTGAAAGGTAGTTGTTGTGCCTTAAGAATTAAACTAACGTAAGAACTTAAGTATCTATGTTTATACTGCCTAGAATTCCAGCAATCATCATTATAACAAAAGGGCTTTCTGGTAATTTTATTTTTTAGTAGTTTAAGCTTTATGCAGAATTACTATTATCAGTATTACCTTTGAAGCAAGGGCCTTTTGTTAGTATGTGAAAATCTTCTGTGAAAATCGTGTGTGTGTGTGTGTGTGTGTGTGTGTGTGTGTGTGTTTTATTTTTGTGAAAATCGTATGTGTATGTGTGTGTGTGTGTGTGTGTGTGTGTGTGTGTGTGTGTGTTATACCAGTTCTGGAGCTTGAACTCAGGGTCTGTGCATAGCCACTGAACTTTTGTGCTCAAGCTTAGAGCTCTATTATTTGAGCCACAACTTCACTTCTGGCTTTTTGGTGGCTAAATGGAGATTAGAGTCTCACAGAACTTTCTGCCTGGGCTGACTTTGAACCAAGATCCTCAGATCTCAGCCTCCTGAGTAGCTAAGTTTACAGGTATGAGCTCCTGGCCCCCAGCTTCTTTGTGTGGTTTGGGAACACTATTTTCATTTTTAAAAAGTCGCATAAGCCAACATGAACAACAGACCAAGAATGTCAATGCTAAGACAAGCAGTTGCTCACAGCCTTTCCTTCTCCCTTTTCTACAGTCCCTCATACTCAGACTTGAATTCAGTCATGTGCTTGGCAGGCACTTTACCATGTTAGTCATACCCCTATCACTTTTTGCTCTATTTATCTTTTCAACAGAGTCTCATGTAGATGCCTAAGAGGACCTGGACTGCGATCCTCCTATCTCTGACTTTTTTTTTGGTGGGTTCTGGGGCTTGAACTCAAAGCCAGACACTGTCTCCAAGGCTTTGTGCTCAAAGTTTGTACTCTAAACACTTGAGCCACAGCTCCACTTCTGGCTTTTTAGTGATTAACTGGAAATAAAGAGTCTCAGGGTCTTTCCTGCCTGGGCTGGCTTTGAACCTTGATCCTCAGATCTCAGCTTCCTGAGTAGCTAGGATTACAGGAGTGAGCCACTGGTGCCCAGCTACCTAAGCTCTTGAATAGCTAGGATTATAAGGATGGCTACAACATGTGTTTTCTAAATTGTTGGCTTTGTTTGGATATGGGCATGAGTAAAATAAACCATCATCATTTGGTGTACCTTTCTAGGTATCCCTAACCATCCGAATTATAATAGAAATGGCAGAAATATCTATTTAGATATATGGTTTTTTTGTTTGTTTGTTTTTGGTTGGTTGTGGGGCTTAAACTCAGGGCCTATGCACTGTTCCTGAACTTTCGTGCTCAAGGCTAGTGCTCTTCCACTTTGAACCACAGGGCCACTTCTGGTTTTCTGGCGGTTCACTGGAGATGAGTCCTACAGACTTTCCAACCTGGGCTGGCTTCGAACCATGATTCTCAAATCTGAGCCTTCTGAGTAGCAAGGATTACAGGTGTGTGCCACCGGCACCAGGCAGGAATGTATTTTAAACCCATAGACTCTTGGTATCTTTGTATAACTACTAAGAGACTGACGAATGAAGGGCGCTTAATAGAAGATAAATAAGAACATGCCCTCCAAGAATCAATGGGTGCACTACTCTGTGAGCAAGTGATCACTGCCACAAAGCCCAGTGAAGACACCAACTCACTCAGTACCAACTAAAAGAAAACCAACCTAACACGAAACCACCATCCACACAAAAACTTCCCCTTTCAAAAATCAGTGAAAGGGCCAGCTTGGTAAACCTCGCCGAGCTCCAATACCTGGTTCGGAGAATGTGTCGCTAATATCATCATCTTTGTCATCTTCGTAGTCCTCCTCCTCCTCCTCCTCCTCTTCATTTTCAGACAGCTCGTGCTCGCTTCCGAAGCCTTCATCGTGGTCCTCGTCGTCAACGTCGTCGTCATCGTCGTCGTCGTCTTCGGGACTGCATTTGGCTGGCTGGTCCCCCAAGCTGTCAGAGACGAACAGTGAGTAGTTGTGCTCTTCTTTCTTCTGGGATGAATCGGAAACCAAAGTGCTGGCAGAAAGGCTGCTACCCTCTCCTGTGGCAGCAGCCCCAGGCCCTTCTTGTGGTAAGGGACTGAGTAATAGTTCCTGGGTTTCTTTGAAAGGCAGAGTGGGCGTGGCGTGGCCCTGGAGAGGCTCCGCCCCTTTCTTCTCTGGTCTCCTGGCCACTACCCCACAGTAGCAGGTGTTCTCCTTGGCCGCGTCTGGGGGGGTGTGGCTCAGCACGGGCCGGCTGTGCTGTACGGCGTGGATTTTGACTTTTGCCTTTTTTACATAGTCTTTACATTCAACGTGAAAGTTCACCTTTTCATGGTGATAGAGGTGAGTCTTCACCATGATTTGTGTGCTGGAAGTAGGCTTGCTTGCTTTTTGGACACAGTCTGACAAAGGGACCTCGGTCTGGAGAGTCTTTGAAGAACACACAGGGGCCGCGGCTCTGCTGGTCATCTTTTTGCCGGGGAAAGAAGAGGGCAGGGGGTTTTGTTTGACACTGAAGAGCGAATCGGGATAATAAAGGGAATCGGAGACGGACTGCGAGTCCTCGCTGTTCAGCTGGGCCAAGGTTGGAGTTTTACTGATGACCTCTTCGTCTTGGTAAGGGCTGGAAAAGTCATCGAGACCCAAATAATCGACTTCTTTTGTCCCCCAGATGTCACAGCTGGTGAGTTTGGTGTACTTCGTCAAGTCCTCACAGTACGTGTCCCATTGCTCCCAATTGGAAGTTAAAGTCCCCTCGTTTTCCAGGACATCGGTGAAAGACTCTAGGTTCTCAATGTCTTTGCAGTCCTCTAGAGAAAGGAAGTTGTCTCGAGGATTCTGTTGGTAGTTCATTTCTCTGTCCTAGGGTTGGTTAAAAAAGAAAGAAAGAAAGAAAGAAAGAAAATCATACACCATGTTTAGGAAGAAGAAAAATTCTCACCCCACCGTGCTCAAGGGCGAAGATCAAGGTGATACACATCAGTACTCTACGTTTCTCTGCTCTGCTTTAAGATAAGGGTACACTGACTGACAAGACACGTTCCCCATTGTATCTATGTCAACATTTTGTTGGCAAAGAAAAAGAAGAACTGGGGGCTGGGAATGTGGCTTACTGTAAGAGCGTGTACCTAGCATGCATGAAGCCTTGGGTTCAATTCCTCATTACCATATACACAGAAAAATCCAGAAATAATACTGTGGGGTTCAAGAGGTAGAGTGCTAGCCTTGAGCAAAAAGAAGCTTAGGGACAGTGTCCAGGCCTTGAGTTCAAGCCCTAGGACTGACAGGAAAAAAAAAAAAAAAAGAAGAAGAAGAAAAAGAAAAAGACGAACTGTATTTCTCAAGAGGCTTTGAAATGTTATAAGCCTGTCTCTGGAGCCTTACCATGAACACACTAACTGAAATGAATTTACGTTTCCTGATCTATCTGAGGAAGATTGAAGGACTTCTTCAGAAATAAGCTTCAATTAAGAAGCAAATAGTGAAGACCTTACCTTCACTTCTTAAATAGGAAATTAAAGAGGCAAAGAGAGAGCCGGAATTCAGCCACAGCATGATAAAAATCTTTATGGTAGATTTAAAACAATTCTTGGGCATGGGAAGTATGAACTGCAGAGATGAGATCTTAAAATGTCAGCAACATTGTGGCCACAGTAAAAAATAACGCTTAGCCTCAATAAGCCAACATGAAAGACCATCTACCATCTATTTCATAGAAGACTGTATAAATATATCATCCCATTTAAAAGCATATTGAACTAGGCTTCAGTGGCTCTCGCCTGTAATTCTAGTCAGTCAAGAGATCTGAGAATCACAGTTCAAAATCAGCCTGAGCAGAAAAAGTCCATGAGACTCTTATTTCCAATTAATTACCAAAAAGCCAGAAGTAGAGTAGTAGCTCAGTTGGTAGATTGTCAGCCTGGATCAAAAAAGCTCGGGGGGGGGGGGGGGGCTGGGAAGGTGGCTCAGTGGTAGAGCGCTTGCCTTGCATGCTCGAGGCCCTGGGTTCGATTCCTCAGCACCACATAAGCAAAAAGAAAAAAGCCAGAAGTGGCGCTGTGGCTCAAGTGGTAGAGTGCTAGCCTTGAGCTGAAGAGCTGAGGGACAGTGCCCAGGCCCACAGTTCAGGCCCCACGACCGGATCCAACAAAAAAAAAAGCTCAGGGACAGAGCCCAGACGCAGAGTTCAAGCCTCAGAACTGACCAAAAACAAAAATCATTTCATAGTCTTCTCATAAAAAAAGTGGACTAGAGCTGGGTGCTGGTGGCTCATGCTTATAATCCTTGCTACTCAGGAGGCTGAGATCTGAAGATTGCAGTTCTAAGCCAGCTCAGGCAGAAAAGTCCATGAGATTCTTTTATCTAATTAACAACCAGAAGTAGAGCTGTGGCTCAAAGTGGTAGAGCACTAACTTTGAGCAAAAGAAGCACAGGGACATCATCCAGGCCCTCAGTTCAAGCCCCATGACTGACAAAAAAATACATAAATAACATAAAAACTGGACTTGAAGATACTAAAGGAGCCTTTCCATATACTTTTCAGTGGGTTCATATATCTTTCTACCTGCCAAAAGAATCAAACCCAGCCCCAATCACATGCTTTCTTTGCAGACATTTTACAGATTAAACTCCCATTTCTATTTTTGCACCCCAAATCAGCTAAGGCTGAAACAAAGAAAATGTTGCTTACCAGTTCATACATGAAATCTGGATCGGAACTATTTGCCAAGAGATCTGTGCTCATCAGAGTCTGCTCCGAAAAGGTGTGGCTTCGAAAGGCATCCCCGAAAGGCGGATCCATTCCGCTTACACTAGGCTACAACAGAGTGATATTCACTTTACAAAGTCAAAGAGTACTTCAAAACCTACATATTACATACGAGCCCTAACCCTTCTTGTTCATTAGTAATGACTCAGTAGTAAATTGCTCATTTATTTCCAGAAAATAATTATTTCTCTGCTCTGTAGTACATTTAAGAGCTCGAACTAGCAGTTAACATAGAAGTATGGGATGTTTTTAAAACAAGGAAAGAGGCAGGTGCTGCTGGCTCACACGTATAATCCCAGCTACTCAGAAGGTAGAAATTTGGAGATTGAAGTTCAATGCCAGACTGAGCACAGATAAATCTGAGAGACTCTTCTTCAGTTGACCTGTGAAAAGCCAAAACTCTAGTGTTAAGTGTGGCAGCTGAAAGCTAAGAGCCCTCAGCCCTGAGTTCAAACCCCTAATACTGGCACAAAACACAAAAACAAAATGTAAGAGGAGCAACTGTTTGTCTCTGGTTTTTGTCCGATGTGGGGTTTGAACTCTGGCCTGGGTGCTGTCCCTGAGCTCTTCAGCTCAAGGTGAGCGCTCTACCACTTGAACCACAGTGCCACTTTGAGTTTTCTGGTGGTTTATTAGAGATCCTTGACTGGGCTGGCTTTGAACCATGATCCTTAAATCTCCTGAGTACCTAGGATTATAGGTGTGAGCCACTCACTGGGACCTGGCTAAGAGTAGCAACAGTTAACTAACTTAAATTTAAAGTTTATTTAGCCACTTACAGGCAATGTATGACATCTAAAGAGTACTTGAAATACTTTCTTTTTTGTGCCAGTCTGGAGGCTTGAACTCAGGACATGGGCACTCCCCCTGAGCAATTTTGTTCAAACCTAGCACTCTACCACTTGAGCCATAGCGCCATTTCTGGTTTTTTTTTTGGGGGGTCCGGTCGTGGGGCCTGAACTCTGGGCCTGGGCGCTGTCCCTCAGCTCTTCAGCTCAAGGCTAGCGCTCTACCACTTGAGCCACAGCGCCACTTCCGGCTTTTTTCTTTTTGCTTATGTGGTGCTGAGGAATCGAACCCAGGGCCTCGAGCATGCAAGGCAAGCGCTCTACTACTGAGCCACCTTCCCAGCCCTCATTTCTGGTTTTCTGGTGGTTTACTGGTTGTAGTAAGAGACTCACAAACTTTCCTGCTTGAACTGGCTCTGAACCGCGATCCTCAGATCTCAGTCTCCTGAGGAGGAGGATTATTGTTGTGAGGCACTGGCGCCTGACCTCCTTGATTCTTTAATAAATGGTCTCTGTTCTAATCGCCACTTAATGTAGAGACTGCTCTGCTATTATTCCCTGTGGTGTGTAGAGGTAGCGAGTTGAGTCTCACTCTGTAACTCCCAAGTAGTCCAATGTCTTCCTTCCCAGAACCAAAGACAATGTGGACATCTTTTAGTCTAAATAACAGGATCAACAAAAGAGCCTCCAAAATCTACACATGACTAGAAATGTGGTATGACTTGTGACCTTCGTCCTGCTCTTTGAAAGGGTACAGTCCATTCTGTGACAAGGCAGAGGCGAAGAATGCACCCCCCCCCAATCCCTTTCTCTTGCTTTCCCTCGGTCCCCTTGGTACATTTCACCATCTGTCCAAACCACTTCAGAGACAGGGTTCAGACCTCTGAAGTGGCTCGAATAACACAAAGGCCTTCACTCTGAACGCTCTGATGAGAAGAGCAAATTAAACATGTTCTTTGCTTTTATGTTCTTCTTTTGTAAGCTACTGCAGAAAAGTGGGAAAGGCTGTGAGCTTATCTGTTTATACTTGGTGCAGATGTGCCTTCTATCTACCACGCACACATTTCCCATACCCTCTTTCATCATGCACGTTCCAGATGTTTCTTTTCTCTCTTTTATTTTCCTCAGACCCACAGAACCTTTTTTCCCTAGAAAAGTGCAGCTTGAGAAGGGAAGTTTTAGAGCCCCAAATTTAAATATTCAATAAACGGCAAACGAAATGTTCTTTGGGCTAGATCTGTAAAAGGGGCTAGGGCAGTCCATTTGGCACAGAGACCAGAGTGGAAGTAGCTTCTGGTCTTTTTAGGATTGGCTTAGCAAGCCCACTTCCTTCCCTCTGCCTTTTTCCTCCCTGACTCACAAGAGACAGTCTCAGTGAGCTCACAGTATTTCTGTATGGCCCACATAAAGCTGCCTACGAGTCCCTGCTTGCTCCAACACTGAAACAAATGCTAAGCATAGAGGAGGGAGGGAGGGACACTGGACAGGAGAATGGGAGCCAACAAGGCTTCATTGATTGGGTGGACAACTGCCTGGAAGCAACATGGACCTGTTCAAAGCAGTTGCTGTAAGACTCATTCTTCTAGAACTGTCAGAAATGGAAGCAGGATGTCACAGAGGATGGAAGGGAACTCTGGTGGCAGATCCATTTTCAGAGTTGTCAGATGAGATCCTGGAAAGCTAGCAAATCTCTCAACCTCCTCACCTACTTATCCACCCGGTTCCTTGGGTCAACCTCACTGAAAATGCTTCAAACCTGTAGCAAAGGAGGAAAGAGAGGGCAGTGGAAGACAGGCTATGTACTCCAAACTAGGTGAGATCAGAAGTAAGCTGACTTTAAACAGCAGTATGTCAGCCGAGTGCCTGTAATTCTAGCTACTCAGGAGGCTGAGATCTGAAGATCATGGTTCGATGCCAGCCCAGGCAGGAAAGTCCATAAGACTATTTATTTTGCCAGTCCTGGGGCTTAAACTCGGGGCCTGGGCACTGTCCCTAGGCTTCTTTTGCTCAAGGCTAGCATTCTACCACTCAAGTCACAGCACTACGTCCGACTTTTTCTGTGTACATTGTACTAAGGAATCAAACCCAGGGCTTCATGCATGCTAGGCAAGCACTTCACCACTAAGCTACATTCCCAGCCCTCCATGAGACTCTTATCTCCATTAACCACCAAAAGACAGAATGGAGAGGTATGGCTCAAGGAGCAGAGTGCTAGCCTTGAGAGTGCCCAGGCCCTAAGTTCAAGTCCTAGGACTGGTACACGTGTACACACACACACACACACACACACACACACACACACACACACACACACACACACACACACACATAGCACGTCCAATTTGTTAAGATTCAGAAAACTTACAAAGCCAACAGCATTTGCTTTCCCAAGGGGAAACAGAAATCGCTGTCCAACTCCTCGTATTTATTTACCTGAGGCATTTCCAAGCCCAGATCCTGTGAGTCCAACTCCAAACGTCTTCTTTTTCTTGTCTGAAAATCCTTTTCCAGCTTTACCTTTAATCCCAAGATCAAAGGTGATTTTTACAATCTTGAGTGCTGTCAACTGCTCAAATCACTGCTTCCTTAGAAAATACTTCTGTGACTGTCAAACACAAAATAACTTCACTGAGTGCTGCTGAAAATAAGCGGAGCTTTCAAAAAACATTAGCAAAGGAAACTGTACAATTGAAAGGAGTAAGGCTTATGGTTACATTTTTGTTGTTGTTGTTGATGGTGCTGAGGCTTAAACTCTGGGCCTGGGCACTGTCCCTGAGCTCTGCAGCTCAAGGTGAGCGCTCCACCACTTGAGCCACAGCACCACTTCCTGTCTTCTGGTGGTTCCTTGGAGATCAGAGTCTCATGGACATTCCTGCCTGGGTTGGCTTTGAACTGTGATTCTCAAATCTCAGCCTCTTGAGTAGCTAGGATGACAGGCGTGAGCCACCAGTACCCAGCTCTATGGTTATGTTTTCAAGAATTTAGTTATACCTTAGCAGCTACTATTCTAAAGTTCACCATTTCATTCACCCGGTTTGCTTCTAAAATAGGATCAATTTCACAAATAACCAGTTTACAGTAGGGAGGACATTTAGTTCAGAGTGCTGGCACCTTCCAGTCCTCTGGAGGCTTAGACAGGGGGACTGAGATTCGAGACCAATCTGAGCATAAGTTCCAGATCAGCCTGGATTTATTGATTAAAAACAAGCTAACAAATAAACAACCAATGGTAACATTTACAAAAATAAGTCACTTGGAAGCTGGGTGTAGTGACACACACCTGTGGGTCTCATCACTTATGAGATGGAGGTAGGACTGGGTAAGGCTCATCTAGGAAAAAAAGAAAGACTTTATCTCTGAAAACAAAAACTGCTGGGTGCCCGTGGCTCACATCTGTAATCCTAGCTACTCAGGAGGCTGAGATCTGAAGATCAGAGTTCAAAGTGAGCCAAGGCAGGAAAGTCCATGAGACTCCAATAAACTACTCAGAAAAAGCCAGAAGTAGAGCTATGGCTCAAGTGGTAGAGTGCTATTCCTTGAGCAAAAAAAGCTCAGGGACAGTGCCCAAGTCCTGAGTTCAAATAAAAAAAAGAAACCTAGTGGAAAAAAAAAAAAATCAACATACCCTTGATCTTTTCCGTGATCTGAAAGATACATTAATCTGAAAGTAAAATTCTCATTCACTTTATGCTCTTAATGAGGAAAAGTTATCTCAACAGTTTATTGTATAAATAATTACTATGAAATTAATAATTTTTTTGCAGTGCTGAGGATTGAACCCAGGGCACTCTACACAAACTAGACCAGTGCTCTACTACTAAGCTACGTCTACAGGCTTATTCTACATTGTGTGTGTGTGTATGTATACGCATGCACACACATGCATGCTGGTCTTGAGGCTTGAACTCAGGGCCTGGGTGCTGTCTCTGAGCTTTTGTGCTCAAGGCTAGTGCTCTACCACATAGCCACAGCTCCACATGTGACTTTTTGGTAGTTTATTAGAGATAAGAGTCTGCAGGCCAGGATGGCTTTGAATCATGATCCTCAGATCTAAGCCTCCTAAGAAGGTAGGATGACAGATGTAAGCCACTGGCGCCTAGCCCTAATCTACATTCTGTATCTCCCCAACTCTGGCAGGACATTAATGAATTATTAGCTGGCGATGGAATTTAACGTGTCCACTACAATAAGTACAATCACACTTGAAGTAGTATATATCAACATTATTCTTTGACTTACAAGCCAAGAATCAGTACTCAAGAAAGAACTATTTCAGCAGGTTTTTTTTTTTTTTTAAATCAGGCTGTTGTTCGGGGGAATATGAAGAAGATACTGTGGCACAGTAGCTTTAAGAGCAGAGCTAAACAAATGCTGCAAATCCTCAGGCTCTGATGAAAATTTAAATGGCAACTTTTCTTTTTCCTGTTTAACTAGGAAGAACTAAACAGTTATACTCACTTCCTCCTCCTCTCCTCAGTTGTGTTTCTCAAAATGTGATCTCAGGACTATCAATAACAAAATTGAAATATGGGGCTTGAACTCAGGGCCTGGGCACAGCCCTTGAGCTTTTGTGCTCAAGGTTAACTCTCTACTACTTTGAGCCACAGCTCCACTCCTGGTTTTTCCAGTGGTTAACTGGAGTCTCACGGACTTTCCTGCCTGGGCTGGCTGTGAACTGCGATCCGATCTCAGCCTCCTGAGTAAGATTATAGGCGTGAACTACCAGCACCCATCCCTGAAGAACCAACTGAAAATGAATTGCCTCTGTAGTTCTCACATTCTCTGGGCTGCAGGCCCATTATTTCAGCTTGAAGGACTCTGTTGTTGAACAAATGAGATAGTGATGAAGGGACCCAATAAACTTGAGTGTACAATCTGTATTTTTCAGATCTCCCCTCTTTGGCAGACTATCAGTTCCACACATTCTAGGCCAGACTAGCGAACACTGTAAAGTACCCAGCAGGGTCCTAAAACAGAGTTAACTATGTTTTTCCATTTAGTCAATCTATGTGGACTAAACCCTACTTGTGTCACGGGTAAGTTCATGTGGAGGTTGACCTCATGCTCTGGTCCAATTTGTGGTATGCAGACAGTCCTAATACTTTCACTGGGTCAGTCATCTTTTCCAGACTTAGTACTTAGTCCCGATCCCAGGCACACATACAAGAAAATGCACGAGTATAGCCCAGATCGGTCTGTAATCTGGATGTGGAAGCAAAGTCTGGTGTCTTCTGAAACCTGAAGTTTTATCTTTACTGATAACAGAGTTGGAAACACAGGAAGAGATGGAGTCCTACTCAATGTACATTTCCTGGTATCTACTTAAGATGCTGTGGACAGTCTGGTTTAGAAGGGTTAACCTAAAAAGAGTTAAGTGTCACTCACAACTCTCATACTTTACACAACACTGGGTCAGAATCTTTCTAAGCCTCATTTTTCTTTCATCTCTGGGAGGAGGTGACATACTGTTAGCTGATTGTGCTGGCACATGCCTGTGATCCCAGATACCCAGGTAGGAGGCCGAGGCAGGAAGATCAAGAATTCGAGGCCAGTTTGGAAAACAAAGCAAGAACTTGTCTCAAAAAAAAAAAGACAGAAAGAAAGAAAGAAAGAAAAAAGAAAAAAAAAAGACACTGGTAGATCACAGCTACAATCCTAGCTTCTCAGGAGTAAGATCATAGACAGCCCAAGCAGACAAGTCTAACAGAGTCATCTCCAATTAACCACCAAAAAGCCAGAACTGGAGGCATGGATCAAGTGGTGGGTGGCAGCTGTAAACAAGAGCTAAGCAAAGCCGGGCGCTGGTAGCTCACGCCTGTAATCCTAGCTACTCAAGAGGCTGAGATCTAAGGATCTCGGTTCAAAGCCAGCCCAGGCAGGAAAGACCGTGAGACTCCTATCTCCAATAAACCACTAGAAAACCAGAAGTGGCGCTATAGCTCAAGCGGTAGAGCGCTCGCCTTGAGCTGAAGAGCTGAGGGACAGCGCCCAGGCCCAGAGTTCAAGTCCCACAACCGACCGCCCCCCCCCCCCAAAAAAAGAACCAAGCAAGAGACAGAGATCCTAAATTCAAGCCCTAGCATGGACATCCCATACAAAACTCACATAGAGAGGAAGGACGGGAGGATGCAGTTATAATATTCAGAGTACATATATGAAAATAAAACTAGAAAACTGAGGGGATGGCTAAGGTTAGGAAGAGATCGGGGAATCGTGAAAGAGGTGACATCCATCAAGATACATTGCTATTATAAACTGACATGCTGAATTCTAACTCCTTTGTGGAACCACTTAAGGATAATAAAAGTCAAATTAAAATTAACCATAAATTAAAAAAAAATCTTGGGGCTGGGAAGGTAGCTCAGTGGTAGAGTGCTTGCCCTTGCATGCATGAGGCCCTGGGTTCGATTCCTCAGCACCACATAAGCAGAAAAAGCTGGAAGTGGTGCTGTGGCTCAAGTGGTAGAGCACTAGCCTTGAGCTGAAGAGCTGAGGGACAGTGCCCAGGCCCAGAGTTCAGATACCATGACTGGCAAAAAAAAAAAAAATAAAATAAAATAAAATAAAAAAAATAAAAAAAAATCTTATTTCTTTTAGGGCTGGAGATGTGGCTCATGTGGTTAGAGTGCTTATCTAGAAAGTGTGGGGCCCTGAGTTCAAACACCACAACTGTTAAAACAAAGACCCCTGCCCCCCCCAAGCTATTACCTATCTGGCTACTAGATTTTCAAATACAATGTCCATACAAATGCAAGCACTGAAATTTTTACTTTAAAACATCAAAACTTTTTTGGAGTTTGCAAAAGAGGGCATTTTTTTTAGAAGATAAGAGATCTGGTTTTAATTTTTTCCACCTGACGCTGGGGTTTGAACTCAGGGCCTCATACTTGGTTGGATTACTTGCTTGAATGAATCATTGAGCCATACTTCCAGCAGGAGTTTTGTCCATTACTTTGGACACAGAGGCTCACTGATTTTTCTGCCTGGGCTAGCTCTGAATCCTGTTCCTCCCAATCTCAGCTTCCTGAGTTAAGATTACAAAGTGTGGCCTGGTGCTGGTGGTGCACACCTGTAATCCTACCTACTCAGTGGCTGAGATCTGAGGATCTTGGTTCGAGGCCAGCACAGGCAGGAAAGTTTGTGAGACTCTCATCTCCAATGAGCCACCAGAAAACTGGAAGTGGATACCATGGCCAAGGTGGTAGAGTGCTCACCTCAAGCAAAGGAGCTCAGACCCCATGAAGGACCTCCCCCGCCCAATCAAAATGTGCTTGTGCGTGTGTGTGTGTGTGTGTGTGCATCCCATTGCTTTGCTCTAGTTTCAATTTTGACCCTATAACTGAAACCACACAACTATATGAATTAAAGCAGATTACTCAGTAAATTTATTCCTTCTCCTTTAAATATGTAACTGGGATAGTATCAGAATAAGATCATTTTATTAGGAGATAGTAATACATGTGTAAAAGTGATTATTATTAATTGGTCTATTTTGCTGATGCTTTCTTCAGCCAAGAGTCAAGCTCTGAAATGCAAAATCTAGGCCAGGTGCTGGTAGTTCACACTTGTAATTCTAGTTACTCAGGAGGCTGAGATCTGAGGATCACGATACAAAACCAGCCTGGGCA
Source organism: Dipodomys merriami (assembly GCF_024711535.1). Taxonomy (NCBI): domain Eukaryota; kingdom Metazoa; phylum Chordata; class Mammalia; order Rodentia; family Heteromyidae; genus Dipodomys; species Dipodomys merriami. Next base: position 180,177 of record NW_027206455.1, read on the forward strand.
GGAAACTCTGAGCGACTCTTATCTCCAATTAACCACCAGAAAACAGGAAGTAGCACTGTGCCTCAGGAGTAGAGTGCTAGCCTTCAGTGAAAAAGCTCAGGGACAGCATGCCCAGGTCCTGAGTTCAAACCCCATGACTAATTACTGCCCCCCCATAAAAAGAAATGTAAAATCTGTGACAGCTACTGGCAGTAAAACTGAATGTTATAAAGACATCAGTTCCCAAGGAAAGGGTTAACTTGTCCCCTCCTCAGTGTGGAAAGATGAATACTTGCTTCTTCTAGTCTTCTGTCAAGTAATCCATTTCAGTAATCAACTAGAAAAGTAGTGAGCCAGTGCAAGGCTGGAGGCATGGTTCAGGTAGTAGAGCACCAGCCTACCAAGCAAACTGTGTATGAGTTCAAACCCTTGGTACCACTAAGAAAAATAAGTGTTGTTTTGGACCCAATGCCCAGAAATGCTTAGCACTTTTCCAAATCGTTTTTGGGAAACAACCACGAAGAACAAAAATGAATAAAGAAGAAATGAATAAAAGCTTGCTTCCACATCAAGTCCAGTGATACAGCCTTCTCGATTACACGCTGCTCCCAAACTGAATTCTCCACCAGGGCACCATCTACAAGGAGGAATCGATGCATAGACAACAGAGTCACACAGGGAGGGAGGGAGGAGAGAAGGGAAGGGAAGGAAGGAGAAAGAAAAAGAGAAAGAAAAGGAAAGGAGAGAGAGAAAAGGGGGCAAGCTATGATAACTATCAAATTACCAACCTTTTTTGTTTTTGTTTTTTTTGGCCCATGGCCTCAAAATATTCAACAACATCTCCTAGGTACAGGAAAATAATTTTCTAGCAGAGAACTAGCTATCTGAAGCAACTGGGAGGGAAATGATTAATTTTGAGCATCAGTGGTACAGAGGGGTACCACAATTCTGGCTTCAATTTTTTTTTTTTTACAGCTCTTACTACCAGGCTTTACTCTGCTTTTTTTCTGGTTCTCTGAGGTTTGCTATGTATATTACACAAGATGACAGGGAAAGTAATAGGTACAGTCAAAGGACTTCCTGTAATAGTTTGTCCTAGGGTTGCTGTAGCCATTAACTGTAATTTTCTTTTTTGGCAGTCTCGGGGTTTTAACTCAAGGCCTCATATTTGCTTGGCCTACTTTGTTCTCCTGGCACCTTACCATTTGAGCCACGCCTCCAGCCTTATTTTGTTTTTGTTTGTTGTTTGAACGCAGGGCCTGAATGCTGTCGTGAGCTTTCTGGCTCAGCACCAGTGCTCTACCTCATGAGCCACAGTTCTACCTCCAGCTTTTTGGTGGTTAATTAGAGGTAAGATTCCTACTGACTTTGCTGCCCAGGTGGACGATGAACCTCAATCCTCAGGTCTCAGCCTCCTGAGTAGCGAGGATGACAAGCCTAGGCCACTGGCATTTGGCTTTTGCTAGTATTCTTGGAGATTGAGTCTCACAGTCTTTTCTGCCCAGGCTGGTTTCAAACTGTGTCTTCTGAATCTCAGCCTCTTGTGTAGCTAGCATCACAGCCACTGAGGCCTGGCCATTAAGTATAACTTTGAAAGCTAAAGAAATTCAAGTTGACTGGTGTGCTCCAAGGAATGTACCTGTGTTCCAGAGCTTCTCACCCATGCCCCTTCTGCTGACCTGAGTGCCCATACTTTAAAAAAGGTCACATCAAGAAACACGTAAGACTGGGTGCCAGTGGCTCACACCTGTAATCCTAGCTATTCAGGAGGCTGATACAAGGATCGTGGTTCAAAGCCAGCCCAGGCAGGAAAATCTGTGAGACTCTTATCTCCAATGAACCACCAGAAAACTGTAAGTGGCACAGTGGCTCAAGTGGTAGAGCACTCGCCTTGAGCTGAAGGACAGCGTTCAGGCCCAGAGTTCAAGCCCCACAAAAGACAAAAAGAAAAAGAAACATACAAGAAGCTGGGCACTTGTCATCCTAGCTACTCAGGAGAATGAGATCTAAGGATCATGGTTATAGCCAGCCTGGGCAGGAAACTCTTATGAGACTCTTATCTCCAATGAACCACACATACACAAACAAAAGGCAGAAATGGAACTGTGGCACAAGTGATAAAGTGCTAACACCTTGAACACAAAAGTCAGGGACAGTGCCTATGCCCTGAGTTCAAGCCCCAGGACTACTATACACACAAAAAAAGAATAGTCATGGTAATACACTTTTATATTTCCCTTCTTCAGTTGTATCCAAAAACATGGAGTAAACACTAGAATTCAGTATCTCAGCCGGGCACTGGTGACTCACGCCATTCATCCTAGCTACTCAGGAAGCTGAGATCTGAGGATCATGGATTGAAGCCAGCCTGGGCAGGAAAGTCTGTGAGACTCTTATCTCCAATGAACCATCAAAATGCTGGAAGTAGAGCTCAAGTGGTAGAATGTCAGCCTTGAGCAAAGACACTCTGGAACAGTGCCCAGGCCCTGGGTTCAAGCTCCAGGACTGGCACCAAAAAAAAAAAAAAAAAAAAAAAAAGAAAGAAAAGAGTAAGAAGCATGTGAGATACTGCTAGGATCCTCAAATAGGAGAATGGCTTCTTTTCTGGCATCTCCCAATGCTCAGGATAGATGCTCATTTACTTAGCCAGGGGAAGCAGACCCTGGATAGAGATGGTAAACTGCCAAGGTCTTAAGCATGGCATGGTGGATGGAAAGCAACCACCATGTTTACTCTGTGAATGAGAAGAATCTGGTGACACAGAAGTGATACGATTCGAGGAAAGGTAAGAGTGGAAGAAAAGAAAAAGAACAAGGAGTTGAGGAGACCCCTAAAGTTGACAGAAAAGCAGACTTGGCAGAGAAAAAAAAATGAGCAGAGTCTTGGGCTAGCACCCAGCTCTCCTCGCTGGGGTGGAGAATCCAAAAACTGCAATACTAGATACAGACTCTCCCCACGCAATACGTTCTTCGCACCAGCCCCCGGAACTTCCAACTAAACATCGTATCCTAGGAGAGACTGCAAAGCCATGCAAATAAAAGAACTTGAGGGAACTCCTTATAGTTTGTCTGACCATATGGAATTAAACTATATTCAAATGCACTGAGCCCGAACAAGGCACTGTTCCTTGTCATGTGGATCGTGGAAGAAATCAAGGGAACAAGCAAAAAAGTTCTTGGAAACAAATGAAAATGAAACCACATTCTACCAGAACCTCAGATACAGCAAAGGCAGTGTGGAGAGGACAATTTATAGCCATGAGTGCTTAAAGAAAATACAATTTTTTTTTTTTTAAGTAATCACTGGCTGGGTGCCAGTGGCTCACGGCTGTAATCCTGGCTACTCAGGAAGCTGAGATCTGAGGATGGCAGTTCAAAGCCAGCCCAGGCAGGAAAGTCCATGAGCCTGTTATCTCCAATTAGCCACCAGAAAACCAAAGTGGCGCTGTGGCTCAAAAGTGGTAGAGCGCTAGCCTTGAGTGAAAAAGCTCAAGGACAAAACCCAGGCCCTGGGTTCAAGCCCCACAACCGACCCTTCCCCCCAAAATCAAGTTTTAGGTTTGGTTCTTATTTTCTAGAAGTTTGAGTTGCATCATAAGGCTATTTAAGTGCTTGGGGTTTTGGGGGGGATTTTTTTTTTTTGTCGGTCATGGGATTTGAACTCTGGTCTTGGGCGCTGTCCCTCAGCTCTTCAGCTGAGGGACAGTGGTGTGAGCCACTGGGATCAGACTAAACCAAAAAACTTTATATACAGAAGCAGGGAGTAAAGTTAGGGAAGAAATTAGTAAGTTAGAGACAAAAAATTACACAATGAATCAATGAAACAAAAAGTTGGTTCTTTGTAAAAGTAAGATCAATAAGCCCCTAGCTAGTTTGTTCAAAAGAAGGAAAAAGGAGACTCAATAAAGTTAGAGATGAAGGGGCTGGGAAGGTGGCTCAGTGGTAGAGTTGCCCTGCATGCATGAGGCCCTGGTTCGATTCCTCAGCACCACATAAGCAGAAAAAGCCGGAAGTGGTGCTGTGGCTCAAGTGGTAGAGTGCTAACCTTGAGCTGAAGAGCTGAGGGACAGCGCCCAGGCCCAGAGTTCAAGCCCCATGACCGACCAAAAAAAAAAAAAAAAAAAGAAAGAGATTCATTTTTAAATACAGTTAACCACTGAAGACTGAACCAGGAGGATATAAACTACTTAAAAAGCCTTCTATAGCTGGGCGCTGGTGGCTCATACCTGTAATCCTAGCTACTCAGGAGGCTGAGGTCACGGTTCACAGCCCGTCTATGAGGAAAAGTGAGACTCTTATCTCTAATGAACCACTCAAAAACTAGAATCGGAGCTGTGGTTCAAAGTGGTAGAGTGCTAGCCTTGAACAAAAGAGGTTAGGAACAGGTTCCAGGGTCTGAGTTCAAGCCCCCTCCCCCCAAAAAAGTGTTTTAACAAGTAATGAAACTGAAACAGTAATAATCTCCCAACAAAGAAAAATCTGGGGCCAGAGAGATTTGCTGTCAACTTCTACCAAGGCTTCAAAAAAGAACTCATATCAATACTCTTCAAACACTTCCATGAAATAGAAAAGAATACTTCTCAATTCGTTCTATGAAGCACTCATTCTAAAACCAGAGATGCAACAAAAAAGAGAATTCTAGACCAATTCTATTGATAAACATTGATCAAAATGGGTTTCAGCGCAGGGTTCAACATATGAATATCAATAAATGTGAAACATCGCATACCCAGGACCAACAGCAAAAAAGCACAGGATCATCTGAATCAAAGCAGAAAAGGCCACCGCAAAATTCAACATCCTTTTATGATAAAAGCTCTGACAAGGCTAGGAAGAGAAGAGTCATAGAAGAACATCAAAATGTATTATTAAATGAACTCCAGGAAATGGAAGTGAGGTTTTTGTTCCTTTATTTATGTTTTTGTTTTAGTTTTTTTGGTCTTGTTTGTTCATTTATCTGTCTTTGGGAGCTTAAGGGAGGGGCATGGAAATGGAGGGACAAAGGGTGAACAAATACAGCAGTGACAATCACTAGGTACTATGTTGAAAATGAACTATACAACTTGTAGGTGGGGACAGGAGGGAAAAACTGGGAAAGCATGCAAGAGGGAAGGGGTGACATTGTCCAAAAGAAATCTGTACTTTACCTAACTTATGTAACTGAAACTCCTTTGTAATCACCTTTATAATAAGGATAAAGTTAAAGAAATATATTGTAAAGCTGTAGCTAATATTACATAAATGGGAAAAAGCTGAAAGCATTTCTCCAAATATCAGGAACAAGATACTGATGTGCACTCGCTATTCAATGTGGTACTAAAGTTCCTAGCTAGAAGAGTACAGGAGAAAGAAAGAAAGAAACAAGATTCAAATAGGGAAAGAAATCAAATTATCTGATATAAATCAAATTATGCTGATATGATCCTATACTTAACAACCCTACGGACTTCACCAAAAAACTGATAAATAATAACTGATAAATACCTTTGGAAAAGTAGCAGGATACAAGTTAAACACTCAATAATAAGTAGCTTTTCTTTCTATATACCAACAATAAATAGACTGAGAAAGAAATCAGGAAAATAATTTCACTCATAATACCCACCTCTAAACAATAGTATACCGAAGTTTTAACTTAACCAAGGAAGTGAAAGACCTCTGTAATGAAAACTATAAAACCCTGAAGAAAGAAAATGAAGAAGACACCAGAAAATACAAAGATCTCCAGCAGGGGCTGGGAAGATAGCTCAGTGGTAGAGTGCTTGCAACCATCCACGAAGCTCCTGGTTCGATTCCTCAGTACCACATACACAGAAAAAAAAAGTTGGAAGTGGCGCTGTGGCTCAAGTGGTGAAGTGCTGGCCTTAAGCAAAAGAAGCTCTGGAACAGTGCCCAGGCCTTGAATTCACAAGACCCAGGCCTGGCTAAATCAATCAATCAATCAATCACAACTCCAATTGGATCAAAAAGCACAAATGGAAACTTTAAACCTCTAACAGGAAAAACTCTGGAAGATACAGGCCCTGGCAATCCCCCGGCAATTTTTTTTTCCTAAATAGATCTCCAGATGTCTCGAGTATAGGAGCAAGAATTGAGAAACGAGACACCACAGTAAAGTGTTTCTGTACCGAAAAAGACAGTCACCAGAACCAAGAGACAACCCACAGAATGGGAGAAAATCTTTTAACTATTCAAGGATTAGTATCCAGAATATACAAAGAACTCAAAAAGATTAGAAATGTTAGGAAACGATCTTATTAATAAATCGGCACGTGAACTGAACAGACAGTTCTCAGAAGAAAACACAAATGGTTGATACATGAAGAAATGTTCAGCATCCTTAGCCATAAAGGAAATGCAAATCAAAACCACAAAAAGATACCATTTCACCTTGGTAGAGTGAAAACAAATAGCAACAAATGCTGGTGAGAATGAGAGGAAGGAGGGAGGAGCCCTCACACTGCTGGTGGGAATGTAAAGTAGTGCAACCACTATGGAAATTAGTATGGAGGTTCCTCAAAAGACACAAAATAGACCTTCCTTCATGACTGCAACATTTGTTATATATCTCTTTGTTTATATCTGCAGTAGAGTTAATCAGTATACTAGAAAGACACGTAACTATGTTTATTGCTGCACTGTTCACAACAGCAAAACAATGGAAGTGTTTTGCTGATGTTCCCAATGAAGTAATAAAGAAAAAGTTATATATATATATATATATAAAATATATATACACATATATACACACATACATACACTATAGAATGCTAAACAGCCATAAAGAAAAATCACGTTGGGCTGGGAAGGTGGCTCAGTGGTAGAGCGCTTGCCTTGCATGCATGAGGCCCTGGGTTCGATTCCTCAACACCACATAAGCAAAAAGAAAAAAAGCCGGAAGTGGAGCTGTGGCTCAAGTGGTAGAGCGCTCGCCTTGAGCTGAAGAGCTGAGGGACAGCGCCCAGGCCCAGAGTTCAGGCCCCACGACCGGTCCCCCCTCCCCCCAAAAAAAGAAAAATCATGTCATTTGCAGGAAAATAGATGTTACTGGAGGACATCATACCAAGCCAAGCCCACAGATCACAGTATTGTGTTTTAGCCTAGTATTCTATGTTTTTCACTCATATATGGAAGCTAAACCTAAAAGATAAACATATTCATAATATACATTTATAGACCTATGTCCATTTATATCACTATATATAGATAAACAGACCATGAATCTAAGTAAGAGGCTACTTAGGAGGAGATGGTGAAGGGGGAAGAGGAAACAGGGAAATTTTTGGAATATATTTTGAAAGGATGACAATAGTCAAAATAGACCATTTGCAACTATAGAAGTGGGAGAAGGGAATCCTTTTTTTTGTCAGTCGTGGGACTTGAACTCTGGGCCTGGGCACTGTCCCTCAAGTCTTCAGCTTAAGGCTAGCACTCTACCACTTGAGCCACAGCACCACTTCCGGTTTTCTAATGGTTTATAGGAGGTAAGAATCTCATGGACTTTCCTGTCTGGGCTGGCTTTGAACCATGATCCTCAGATTTCAGCCTTCTGAGTAGCTAGGATGACAGGTGTGAGCCACCAGAGCCCGGCAGGAATCCTTTTGAAATTGTTTTGGGAAGGGGGAAGGAGGAAATGGGTAAGGGGTGAGATTGACTGAAACACGTTGTAAAAATGTGTGGAACTGTAGCTATGAAATCTCTCCCTATGTAACTAATGGAAGCTAACACACACACACACACACACACACACACACACACACACACACACACACACACACACACACACACACACACACACACACACACACACACACACACACACACTCTTTAGAATAAAAAAATGAATAAACAAATAGTGTATGGAACAACTAGAACCTTGTTTCTCCCCCAACCCTTTTTTTTAACCAGTCCTGGGCTTGAACTCAGGGCCTGGGTGCTGTCCCCGAGCTTCTTTTGTTCGAGGCTAGCACTCCTACCATTTGAGCCACAGCGCCACTTCCAGCTTTTTCTGTGTATGTGGTACTGAGGAATCGAACCCAGGGCTTTATGCGTGCTGGGCAAGCACTCTACCACTGAGCCACCTTCCCAGCCTCTGTTCCTTCCCTTTACGTGGCTTTCAGTACCTTAAAGGCAATGGCTCCTCACAATGCTAGGTTGCCCTCGAGTCACACCCAACATTCACCAGAGTAAATATTAAATTCTGTGACACACCCATCAGGATGGCTATTACCCAAGGAATGGAAAATAACAAATGTTAGAGAGGACAGAGATAAATGAGAACTCTGGTAGGAATAAAACATTGTACAGCTAGCATGGGAAATAATAAGTCTGGCAATTCCTCATCAAGCTAAACATAGAGTGAGGATATAATTCAACTGCATTCCTGAGTATATACACCTAGAAGACTTCTATGTAAGCACTCAGATGCGTGTCCCTGACCTGAGCTCTTTTGCTCAAGGCTAGTGTTCTACCACTTTAACCACAGCTCCACTTCTAGCTTCTTTGAGTGGTAATTGTAAGGAAACAAGAGTCTCCTGGACTTTCCTGCTAGGGCTGGCTTCGGAATGTGATCCTCAGAGCTCAGCCTCCTTCCTGAGTAGCTAGATCATAGACATGAGCCATTGGAGCCTAGTTGGAGCTGAAATTAGTAAATGGATATAAAGTTTCTCTTTGAGATGGTGAAAACATATAGTGGTACGGTTTCCTAGTGTCATCCATGTTCTTTGTTTTGGGCCATTATAGAGCTTGAACTCAGGGCCTAGGCCCTGTCTCTGAGCCTGCCATTTCCAGTTTGTTTTTTGGTCGGTCGTGGGGCTTGAACTCTGGGCCTGGGCGCTGTCCCTCAGCTCTTCAGCTCAAGGCAAGCGCTCTACCACTTGAGCCACAATGCCACTTCCGGTTTTCTGGTGGTTTATTGGAGATAGGAGTCTCACTGACTTTCCTGCTCGGGCTGGCTTTGAACGGCGATCCTCAGATCTCAGCCTCCTGAGTAGCTAGGATGACAGGCGTGAGCCACCAGCGCCCGGCTACCATTTCCAGTTTTTAAGTGGTTAATAAAGAATCTCACAGGAACTTTTCTGCCCGGGCTGACTTTGAACCCAGATCTTTATTTTGTTTTTATTTGTTTGTTTGGTTTTTTGTCAGTCGTGGAGCTTGAACTCTGGGCCTGAACACTGTCCCTCAGCAATTCAGCTCAAGGATAGGGCTCTACAACTTGAGCCACTGTGCTCAAGAGAGTTTTGTAAGTGGGTCACTGGAGATAAGAGTCTTGCTGACTTTCCTGCCCTTTCCTGCCCGGGCTGGCTTTGAACCTGAATCCTCAGATCTCAGCCTCCTGAGTAGCTTAGGATTATAGGCGTGAGCCACCAGCACCCGACTCATCTGTGTTCTTAATGCCACTTAATTGTATAATTAAAATAGTAAAATGACAAGCTGTGTGTGTAAAATCATGATCACATTTCAGTACATTTTTCTAGGCAAGGAACACTAGTGCATTTATACTGATATGATTCATATGCCATGATTTGTCTTGATCTTTCCTAATTTTTGCTAGTTCAATATTTTCCCCCCGTATAGTCAGAGGTCTCCCTCCTTTCCCTATACTCAATCTACAATTCTAAGAAGTGGGGACAATCAATCTTTTTTTGGGGGTGGTGGTGGTGGCGCTGGTTCTAAGGGCTAGAACTCAGGGCCTTCTGTTCCTGAACTCTTTAGCTCAAGGCCAGTGCTCTGCCACTGGAGACAGGGCTCCGCTTCCAGCTTTTTGATGATTGATGGGAGATAAAGAGTCTCATAGACTTTCCTACTAATCTCAATCTTTAAATAAATGGAAGGAAGGGAATGAAGGAGGGAAGAGAGAAGAGGGCAGGGAAGGTAGGTAGGAAGGTAATGGTCAAAACACTGACATGGTCATGTAAAAGGTTATACAAATGTGTACGTTTCATGGGTTGAGGTTGTTTGGGAAAGACATTTTTATCAGTTTTTTTTGGCAAACTAGGGCATCTGCTGCGCATCCCAGCCGTCCTAAATACTTTATATGTTCCTTACTCAACAATTATTTTCCACCTGAAAAGCACTCCATCAAACTAGCTCTTCAAGCTACTGGGGGAAAATTTGATCCATGTCTATGACATGTATGTGTATAAATATCACAATGAACTCTTCTGTGCAATTAACTTACGCTAATATTTTAATCAAGCCACTATTCATTTCAGGGTACAGCAGGAATCACAGATGCCCAAATTACCAAGGAGAGGAAGCCAAGGCAGTGTAAATAAGGGAAGCATCTGGGGAAGGAGGTAGGGTCAGGAGCGGCTAACACAACCACAAGCAAATCCCGGCACTTTACTCTGTGACACCAAAGGCTGCAAAACTTAGAAACTGGAAAGTCCATTGCAAAAGATTTTCACTGTTTAGTTCTGCTGCTGTTAGGAGGAGGGAAAAATCATTTGCCTAGCCAAAGCAGCATTTAACAGTTGTGCTCATTCTGCTACACCACCACGTGGATCCTTTTATTTTATTTTATTTATTTATTTTTTTTGTCAGTCATGGGGCTTGAACTCTGGGCCTGGGCGCTGTCCCTCAGCTCTTCAGCTCAAGGCAAGCGCTCTACCACTTGAGCTACAGCGCCACTTCTGGTTTTCTGGTGGTTTATTGGAGATAGGAGTCTCACGGTCTCTTCTGCCCGGGCTGGCTTTGAACCTCGATCCTCAGATCTCAGCCTCCTGAGTAGCTAGGATTACAGGCGTGAGCCACCAGCGCCTGGCTGGATCCTTTTATTTAGTCAAACAAAGGCTCCTATTAGCCTCAAACTCAGACTTGCAAAAAAATACGAGGGTTAAATTTGCCACAAAAAAATTTTAAAAAGGGCTTGGAGGCATGGCTCAGGCAGAGAGCACCAGCCAATGAGTGAAAGCATCATATACAAAAAGATAAAAGAAAAATTAAGTGAAATAAATAGAGCCACATTTCATTGAGATCCTTTAGGAAGGTCAGAAAGATACTAGACAGCTGGGTGCTGGTGGCTGACACCTGTCATCCTAGCTACTCAGGAGGCTGAGATTTGAGGATCGTGCTTCAAAACCAGCCCAGGCAGGAAAGTCTGCGAGACTTTTATCTCCAAATAATCACCAGAAAACTGGAAGTTGTGCTGTGGCTCAAGTGATAGTGCGCTAGTCTTGAGCAAAAAAGCTCAGGGACAGCACCTAGGCCCCAAGTTTAAGCCCCACAATTGATCAAAAAGAAAAAAAAATAGATTAAAAAATGATTTTCCTTGGAATGAGGTCTTGGAGGAGGACACAAACTCCTCAGAATTCTGTTCCTTTCCAAAGGCTTCTGCCCAACTTTAATCCTTGGAGAGAGCATGGGAGGGCAAAGGTCCTTTGGAACCAATACAAAAAGACCAGTGAAGCAGCTCTAACTTGAATTACAAGGGAAAGGCTAATTTTTACTTCTAAAAACAGTCAAGTCAAAGACACTAGAGGGATGGGTTGTGGCTTAGTTGTAGAGTGCTTGCCTAGCATGCATGAAGCCCTGGGTTCGATTCCTCAGTACCACATACACAGAAAAAGCCAGAAGTGGCGCTGTGGCTCAAGTGGTAGAGTGCTAACCTTGAACAAAAAAAGCTCAGGGACAGCATCCAGGCTCAGGACTAGGAAAAAAAAAGACAATAGAGCCTTATAACCTAAAACAAACAATGCATTCACCTCTTTTTGTGTATCAGTCCTGGAACTTGAACTCAAGAGTCTGAGCACTGTCCCTTGCTTTTACCCTCAAAGTCAATGCTCTACCACTTGAGCCACAACTCTACTCTGGCTTTTTTAGTAGTTACCTGGAGATGAGTCTTACAGACTTTCTTCCCTGGACTGGCTTCAAACCATGATCTTTAGATCTCAGCCGGCTGAGTAGCTAGGATTATAGGTGTGAGCTACCAGCACCTGGCCATTCTTTTCCTTCCTTCCTCCCTCCCTCCCTTCCTTCCTTTTTGGTGGTACTGAGGACTGAAGTCAAGGTTTTATATGAGCTAGGCAGGCATTCGACCACCCAAGCCATGCCCCCCAAACAGTCTGCATTTATGCCTTTTTCATAAGACTTTTTGGTAGATCCTCCAATATGTATTTCCTATATCGCTGGAAGGATGGGGGTGCACCATGGCACCCCACATTTCATTGGTGGAGATGAGATCTTGGGAACTAGGATTACAGGTCTAAGCCACTGTAACCAGCCAGAGAATGCACTTCTGACCCCGGCCACCCCACAGAGGACAAAATTAGTCAGATTTCACAAAGCACACTGATGAAATATGGTGATGTAGCAAAGGCCCTTATTTTGATTTAAAAAAAAAATCTCAGTGAAATAATCAGGCGAAGTATTAGGATCACTCCTATATACACTATGCTCCTCTACCTGGCTCTTTTTACACTGATACAAAGGATATGACAATTGTCTAAGTTCACTCAGAAAATGAATACCTTTGAGCAAACCTTTAATCATCTATTCTTGGTTCTTCCACAACGATGTCAGCGATGTTAAAGAATTCTCATCTGATCCGGGTATCTCTTCGTTCATGTCCCATCCCTCCTCATGTACACGATGCCACCACTCACCAAAGGACCGATGTTCTGCTAATGTTCTGCTAATGTTCTGCCAACACTCCCTGTGACCTTCACAGAGGGCTCCGCATCCCCTTCCCTAGCCCATGTTATTCAATCACGCTGATTCTTTTCAACAAAGCCATTTCGGCCACTAGACTTGGGACTCTTTACACTTCCAGAACCTTTATTTGGTTCTTCATCATCCTACATTTCCTAACAATCTCATCTGTCTTCAGATATTCCCTCTCCCCAGTTCTCAGGACTCACATTTCTTTCTTGTTTGTTTCTTTTTGTTGTTGGTCATGGGGCTTGAACTCTGGGCCTGGGCGCTATCCCTGAGCTCTTCAGCTCAAGGTGAGCGCTCTACCACTTGAGCCACCCACTTGAGCCCACAGCACCACTTCCGGTTTTCTGAGTCGTTTATTAGAGATAAGAGTCTCGCAGACTTTTCCTGCCTGGGCTGGCTTTGAACCACGATCTTCAGATCTCAGCCTCCTGAGTAGCTAGGATGACAGGCTTGAGCCACCCACTGGCACTTGGCTACGACTCACATTTCTTTGCTCTACTTTCTCCCCCACTTTCCTTCCTTTCTTTTATCATTTCCTTTATGCCTAGTTTATTGAGTGGGTTTCATTACGTAACCAACTGACTTCTATTGCCTCTGCCTCTGTACTTCTAGTGCTGGGACCACAGCCTTGGCTGGCTTGAGGCTCACATAAAAATTATTCACCCTGCCCGGTGCTGGTGGCTCACACCTGTAATTCCAGCCACACAGGAGGCTGAGATCTGAGGATCGTGATTTGATGCCACGGGGCAGGAAAGTCCATGAGACTCTTTATCTCCAATGAACCACCAGAAAACCAGAAGTGGAGTTTGTGGCTCCAAGTGGTAGAGCGCTAGACTTGAGCAAAAAAGCCCAGGGGACAGCTCCCAGGCCCTAAGTTCAAGCCCCCACAACTGACCCCCACCCAAAAAAAAAATCCTCTAACCTACCCCATCATATTTGCAGTGTGTTCCCAAGTCTTCAGCAGTGATTTATTGCATCACTGTGATTAAATAAATCAATGATTTATTAAATTATTACTCACCTCTGATAATGCCCCCAACACTCACATACAAAAAGAAGCCAGCTTTCCAATCCTTTCTTCACCTACTCTTCTACAAATAAAGACTAGTATTAGACCTTACTTCATTCTCCTCAATCCTTGATTGTGCTGACAATCCTCCTTCACTGGCCTGCGATGTCCAGCAGTGGGAGTTGGGTTCTCATGTCATCGTTCACATTTTTCCTTGCCTTCTTTACCAACCTCTCCCGCTCCACTACCAGACTGTAAATCTTTGAGATTGCCCATATCACTTTTCTATTTCACTGCCAGTGCCAACAGCCATGCTTTTCCCAGGACAGCAATCAGACAACTTGGCTGATAATGAATGGAAAATTCCCCAAGGCCACAGGTCCTTCTGCATACTGTACCTTCAGCGGTACAGTACTCTTTATACATGAGGAGGATGGCACAAAGCACAAAGAAGCCAGTCATCCAATACATATTTACCGATCTTTTATGTGTTCCAAAATATGTTGAAGTAGCTTCTTGTGTGTGTGTGTGTGTGTGCCAGTCCAGGGGCTTGAACTCAGGGCCTGGGTGCTTTTGTGCCCAAAGCAAGCTAGTACTCTACCACCTGAGCCACAGCTCCACTTTTAACCTTTTCTTTTATTGCCAGTCGTGGGGCTTGAACTCAGCCTGGGTGCTGTCCCTGAGCTCTTTTGCTCAAGGCTAGCATTCTACCACTTTGAGCCACAGCTCTACTTCTGATTTTATGCTGGGTGGTTAAATTGGAGATAAGAGTCTCATGGCCTTTCCTGCCTGGGCTGGCTTTGAACTATGATCCTCAGATCTCAGCCTCCTGAGTAGCTAGGATGACAGGTGTGAGCCACCAGTAACTGGCTTGTCTGTTTTGATAGTTAATTGAAGATGAGAGTCTCATCAGCTTTCCTGCCCGGTCTGGCTCCAAACTGTGATCCTCAGATCTCAGCCTCCTTCCTGAGTAGCTAGGATTACAGGCATGAGCCACCAGTGCTCAGCTTAAAGTAGCCTCTTAACTTGAATCTTGAGCCACAGTGGTATCCTACAATAAAAATAATAAAACCTAGCTGGGAGCCAGTGGCTCACGACTGTAATCCTAGCTACTCAGGAGGCTGAGATCTGAGGATCATGGTTTGGGCAGGAAAGTCCATGAGACTCTTATCTCCAAAGCCAGAAGTGGAAATGTGGTTCAAATACTAGAATGTTAGCCTTGAGTGAAAAAGCTCAGGGACACAGCCCAGGCCCCCGAGTTCAAGCCCTAGGACCAGCACAAAAATAAATGTGTCCACACATACAAACACACTTGAACTCTAATCCCTCACCCCTGCTACATACAAGGGATCAAACCTGGGACTTCCAATATTTGGCAAACACTACTATTAATTCCCTGGAAGAATTCTATTTGCAGCAGATGCAGTTTTTAAAACCTGAAGATGGGTAAGATTAGGAGAAAGGAGGGAGAAAGATTAAAGGTATTCACATTGATCAAGATGCATTGTACTGAGCTGGGCACTGGTGGTTCACACCTGGAATCCTAGCTACTTAAAGAGGTTGAAATCAGAGGATCGCAGTTCAAAGCCAGCCCAGGCACAGAAGTCTAGGAAACTCTTATCTACAATTAACCACAGAAAGCTGGAAATGGAGCTGTGGCTCAAGTAGTAGAAGCTGGTCTTGAGAAAAAAAAAATGCTCAGGAACAATGACCTGGCCCTGAGTTCAAGCTCCAGGAGTGCCACAGATCTTAAGGAATCATTGGTTTTTCTGAGTTCTGTAGATATTTACAAAAATGCAAATAGCAGAAAGGTCAAGACTGTCTTGGACACTCACAGACTAAAAGCCACATCCAGGGACGCCACACCGCCAATCCCCCCCATGCTTCCACGCCCACCCCCGCCCCCCGTGCTCTTGCCCTTGGGGAGGGGGTGGTTGAGGCCTGTTTCAAGGTGTACTATTTCTATCTTCAGTTTTAAGTCTTGATGCTGTTTCAGGAGTGGTGCATTAGAGACTATTTTCGGCCAGGCACCAGTGGCTCACGCCTTTCATCCTAGCTACTCAGAAGGCTGAGATCTGAGGATTCAGGTTCAAAGCCAGCCTGGGCAGGAAAGTCCCTGTGAGACTCTAATTTCCAATAAAACCACCAGAAAACCAGAAGTGATGCTGTGGCTCAAGTGGTAGAGTGCTTGCTTTGAAGAACTGAGGGACAGTGCCCAGGCCCAGAGATCAAGCTCCACGACCACTACCAGCACCACCACCACCACCACCAAAACGTTGAAAATGAGGAAACACTAGATACTAAGGTTCTACTTATTCTGGGCTCATGGTGGTGCAGGCTCATGGTAGGTCAGGCAGGAGAATGGCTGCAAAGTCATTGTCCTATGTCAGCCTCCTGAGTACCGGGATGCCAGGCCTCTACCACCATGCCCAGCAAGGGGTTCTGCTTTGTAGGGGAAAATGGGGAAAGTCATTCCAGAAGTCTCCCTGCCTTCTTATAGGTGTAAAAGCAAGAACAGTCATGTACTTTGCAGGGATATGAACTCAGGCAAATAGCTTCAGTACAAAACAATAAATGGTAGCTATTTTTATTCTTAGATTCCTTCTTTGGCATGCAATGAAGTTCCTGAGATACTTCATAGCAGAAGCAATAAACCCAAACTCAAAATCTGGTTGCCTAATTAAAAGTCCCCACACATCCCAAACACTTAGCTGACTGGATTTGAGGTGTAGAGGGGATACTCAGGAAACTTCTGTCATTTGACACCCAGCTGTAGGACGGTGATGGTCAATTATGCTGATTTCATCAGCAAAGTAACCTTGGAATTCACAAAATCAATCTGCAAACTACAAACTAGTAAAGAATAAGCAGAGAATTACAAGGGGTAAGACAGATCTTTGCTTTTATTGATCAAATATTTATATATATATATATATATATCACTTTTTTTTATACTTACAGTTGTTTCATCATAAGATTCTATGCAACTTGAGGCTAAACACAGCACTGCATAGAACCAGCAGCTATCTGGGAAGAAGCAGCAAGAGTAGCGAAATCTGGTTCTATCACTCTAACAGGCACTCCGTGTTCTTAGCCCTACACCAGAGAGTCAAATTCACTTAGAGTTAATTTGTTAGTTTTTAACTTGGGAGTCTGGAAAGCCAGAAAATTTCCATGCACAAAAGTAATAAGGACCTCACAAATGTACTCTACTGGGAATATCGATATTTAAAAATGGAAGACAAAGCTGAATGACGATTTAAAGCGGAGTCCTCCAGATAGACTACAGCCGAAAATCAGCATTCAGAGACCAGTCTTGTTTAGGTCTCACGCAGGGTTTCTAATATCTTAATTTGCGGAAGAGGTACTGAGATTTTTTTTTTTAATTCAAGGTTTTGCATTTGCTATGCAGACACTCTCCCATTGGACACATTCCACTAGTTGCTTTTTTTTTTTTTCTTGTTTTATACCTGGGCCAGCCTGGACTATGACCCTCCTGTTTGGGCTGCCTTTTGCTGCTGGGATGACAGGCATACCTCACCATACCCAATCCCTGATTAAGATGGTGTCTTGGGCAGGACTTGAACAGTTATCCTATCCATGATCACTGCCTCCCAAGTAGGATTAACTTATTTAACATCTTAAATTTTAACTGCCACCAATCTACTTGAAAATTCTGAGTAACTAGTTTTGTTGGTTTTTTTTTTTTTTCCTTGAAATTTTTCTTGAACTCAGGGTCTGGGCACTGTCCCTAAGCTCCTTTTGCTCAAGGCTAGCACTCTACCACTTGAGCTACAGCACCACCTCTGGCCTTTTCTGTGATTAACTGGAGATGAGAGTCTCACAGACTTTCCTGCCTGGCATGGCTTTGAACTGTGATCCTCAGATCTCAGCCTCTTGAGTAGCTAGGATGACAGGCGTGAGGCACCAAGACCTGCCATGAGTAACTAATTCTTGACATCACGAATTTCCTTATTCTCACGAGGGGAAAAAATAAGATCTAACAGCACTGGGCACATATTTCTTGAAAGATGAGGCGTAAAGTGGAGTTGGCCCCTTGTAAATGACCCTATTCTCTCTACCTTGTTCCAATCCCTCCATTGAGACCCATTCACAGATGTGGAAGCTATACTAAGACATAGCTTTTTCACTTGTAATTTTTTATTTTGGTGCTCATCCTAGGGCTTGAACTCAGGCACTGTCCCAGAGCTTTTTCCACTCGAGGCTAGTGTTCTACCACTAGAGCCACAGCCCCACTTGGAGTTAGTTGGCGATAAGACTCTTAGGACTTTCCTGTCTGAGCTGGCTCAGAACTGTGAGTCTCAGACCTCGGCCTTCTGGGTAGCTAGGATTATAGCTGTGAGCTACCGGCTTGACTTTTAATTTTCCATAGTTCTGCAACTGACCTCCAAATAAAAGATAACCTTAGAAGTATTTTAAATGTATGTTTACAGCAGCTTTATTCACAACAGCCTAAGATCTAGAAGCAACCCAATGCCTTGTCATCTGGTTCAAGGCAATTATTGTGCTGCATCTGTGGAATAACAAAGACTCAACTGATACATAAAACAAGACTATCTCGAAAGTTCTGTTAAGGGAAGAAAGTGAGACATAAAGACAATGCATCCTATAATTGCATTAGTAAGAAGTTCCGGAGGAGACGAAACTTCAGTGGTACAAAGTAAATCTGAGATTGGGGCAGGTCAAGGGAGGAAAGCTGAGCACAAAAGAGGCATGCTGATTGGCTGGGAATGTGGCTTAGTGGTAGAGTGTTTGCCTAGCATGAATGAAGCCCTGGGTTCGATTCCTTAGCACCACATAAACAGAGGTGATGGCCGTGGCTCAAGTGGTAGAGAGCTAGCTTTGAGCAAAAGCAGCTCAGGGACAGTGCCCAGACCCTGAGTTCAAGCTCTTGGACTGGCAAAAAAAAAAAAAAGGCATGGTGGAATTTTGTGCAGTGACAAGAATATTCCAGATGACAGCATATAACTGTAAAAACTCCAAAGTGGGAGAACTTTTTGCTTTCACCTTCCCTTCCTCCCACCCCCCCTCTCTCCTTGTTTTCCTTCCCCTACCTTTTCACTCAAGGCTAGCACTCTACCACTTTGAGCCATTGCACCACTTCCAGTTGTCTGGTGGTTAATTGAAGATAAGAGTCTCACAGAAACTTTTCTGCCGGGGCTGGCTTCAAACCACGATCGATCCTCAGCTCTCAGCCTCCAGAGTAGCTAGGATTAATAGGCATGAGGCACCAGTGCTAGTTCCAAATCTATTTTAGATGGGAAAGGTGAGCTTTGAGTTGAATCTCACAGAGGAACTAATTTCAAGTGCACAGGAAGCAGAAAGCACGGCACATTAGTAGCTAAGTTGTACTTTAGCCTATGAAAAGGAGCATCTTTCAATACCAAGGAAAATAGGAACTGGTGGCTTATGCCTATAATCTTAGCTACTCAGGAGTCTGAGGCCTGAAGATAGAGGTTTGACTCAAGCCTGGATAGGAAAATCTATGACTCATTACCAATTAAATACCAAAAGCCAGAAGTAGAGCTGTGGCTCAAGTGATAGAATGCTATTCTTGTGCAAAAATGCTCAGGGAGGGCTGGGAAGGTGGCTCAGTGGTAGAGCGCTTCACCTTGCATGCATGAGGCCTTGGGTTCGATTCCTCAGCACCACATAAGCAAAAAGAAAAAAGCCGAAGTGGCGCTGTGGCTCAAGTGGTAGAGCGCTAGCCTTGAGCTGAAGAGCTGAGGGACAGCGCCCAGGCCCAGAGTTCAGGCCCCACGACCGGACCCCCCCAAAAAAAAAATGCTCAGGGATAGCATCTAGCCCTGAGTTCAAGACCCAGGACCAGCACCAAATTATCTATCTATCTATCTATCTATCTATCTATCTATCTATCTGTGTACGTACATAGACACATATACATATGCAAAATAGCAGAGTGTGAAAGAAGTGTGTAATGAAAATGAAGGGCCAGCTACTCAGGAGGAAGAGCCTGGAAGGACTGTGGATCAAGGCCAGTATCAGTACTCCCAGCCTGTGGGAGGCCTAAGTAGGAAACCTTATTAAAAAAAAGTAATGATCCCCCACAGTATAACCCCTGCTTTCACTGTATTTGATGTTGGTATAATTTGTGGAGGGGAAGGGCAAAAACAAATAGTTTAACTAGGGATACAGGTGGACCCATTGCAATAATGAGATGTACAAGTCCTTATGTTGAAAAACTAACTTTACAACTTTGGGGGGGGGGAGAGTAGGGGAGTGGGTGGGGGATGTGGGGGGAGTATGGGAAGGAATGAGAAGGGGAAACAAAGAGGCAACAATGCTTGATAAGAAATGTACTCATTATCTTGCCCATGTAATTGTAACTCCTCTGTACAGTATTCTCACAATAAAAAAAAAAAAAATGGAAAAAAAAAAGTAATGAATGTGTTTGTGTTTGGGACTTTAGCTAAGTAGCACTATCCCACAATTATGTGAAATTTATGTAATCACTTAATCTCAATATAGATTTTTTTTAAAAAAGTAATGAATGAAAAAGGGCCGGAAGCATAAACAAAACAAAACAAAAAAGAACGAAATAGTTAAAAGTAAAACCCTAAGATAATAAAGGGAATGAAGCAAGAAGATAAAATAATAGCAAATCACAGAGAGTAAAAAAAAACAAAACAACCAAAAAACCAAAAAAAACAAAGGTGGGCTGGGAAGGTGGCTCAGTGGTAGAATGCTTGCCTTCCATGCATGAGGTCCTGGGTTCTATTCCTCAGCACCACTAAAGCAGAAAAAGGCTGGAAATGGTACTGTGGCTCAAGTGGTAAAGTGCTAGCCTTGAGCTGAAGAGCTGAGAGACAGTGCCCAGGTCCAGAGTTCAGACCCATGATCCGGCTCATGCCTGTCAATCCTAGCTGGTCAGAAGGCTGAAATCTGAAGTTTGATGCCTGCCCAGGCATGTGCACATGTACATACATAGACAGACAGACAGACAGACAGACAGACAGACACACACACACACACACACACACACAAAAAAAAAAACTGAATGAATGAATGGTCTTTGGTGCACAGATCAGGAGAAAGAAGAGGTGGTTTAGATCTTGATAAAAGATTAAAAGTAATTGTAAAGATGAGAGGAAGAGTCTAACCAACTGAACAACCAAAGTTAAAACTACAGGGGAAAAAAGCCCAGATATCTGACAGTGTAGAACAGGCTCAAGACACAGGAGAAGGTGAAAGCACATGTTACAAATGCATTTATTCATTTAGTCCTCTTCCCGCCACTCTCAACTCCCCCGACACACCTCGCCCATCTCCTCAACTGGATAAGAAATCTCTTTCCTAAAACTTGGCTTCTTCAACACTGCCAGGTAGGGTTGGACGTCTTTATTACATACTTCCAGAACATTTTGTCCTAACACTGAAATACTGTCATAACACTTCCCTCCTAGTCTACAACCAACTGCAAGAAAGGATTCAACAGTAAGGATGAAAAATCTTACTAAAAAGAGGTTGGGAAACAAACAAACAAACCTGTTAGTCTGGGTATGATGCTTCATGTTTGTAGTATTAGCTACTTGGGAGGTAAAGTTTGGGGGGGACCTTGGTTCAAGGCCAGCCTGTGAAAAAATATGAGAGCCTCTTGCAAATCACTAAGTTGGGTATGGTAGCAGGAACCTGTCATCCCAACTACAGAGGAGGAGAACGGTGAATCAGGCCTTCAGAAAAGATGAAGCTCTGTTTGAAAAATTAAAGCAAACAAGTAGTAGCCACACCTTCAGTCCTGAAGAGTAGAGTTGTTTTGTTCCAAAAATGTGTGGTGTTTGTTTTGTGGCGGGAGTGGTTGAGCACCTTTCTAGCAATTACTAGGCTCAACACACACACACACACACACACACACACACACACACTCTCTCTCTCTCTCTCTCTCTCTCTCTCTCTCTCTCTCTCTCTCTCTCTCTCTCTCTCTCTCCATGTCTTGTCTCGATAATTCCTCCCCATCTACTCTTATTTCTTTGGTACTAGTTCTGGAGCTTGAACTCAGGGCCTGAGCTTTTTTGCTCAAGGCTGGCACTTTGCCACTTGAGCCACAGCTCCACTTCTGGTGTTTTGGTGGTTAACTGGAGATAAAGAGTCTCATGGACTTCCCTGCTTGGGCTGGCTTTAACCCTCAGATCTCAGCCTCCTGAGTAGCTAGGATTGCAGGCGAGAGCCACCTGCACTTGGTTGTTTGTATTTTAAATTTCTTGGTGAATCTGTAAACAGAGAAGATGGTAATTCCATCAAGAATGGGGTGTAGCAGCCTAAGAGGAAACTCCTACAAAATCAGAGGGACGCTTTAAATCCTGGAAGACAAAACATTATACTGAAGAAAATGTACAACTAGATTTGGAAGAATGGAGGAAAGGAGCTCAGGAGAAAAAAAAAGTGGGAGAAAATGAGGGAAGTGGTAACACTGTTCAAAAAGAAATGTACTCATTACCTGATTTATGTAACTGTCACCCCCCTGCATATCACCTTTACGATCAAAAATTTAAAAAATCTGAAGCTGAAAGACAAGAAATCAGCAAGCTCATGCATTTTCGTACGAAACTGTCAGCCATAACACCTGAAGATATTTAAATCAAACTATGATTTTGTAACAGAGGGATGGAAGAATGTTTATGGTATTGAAAGGCCAGAAGGATTAGAGCTAGAATTGGCCAATGAGCAGTCGTGTAGAAAGTTGTTTAGGGAAAGCTCTTCAGGACATATTTTGGAAGGAAGGTCATAATTTGGTGAGATGCATACAAGGTGGCTGGTGACAGAACACAAAACACAGTCATCACAAAGTAAATGGCAGCGCCCCCCCCACCCCCCACAGTCTGCCCTGAGTGTCCCACAGGTTTAACTCAGAACATGATGCTCCTCCTCTAAAAGGGGACTCTGTTATAGATAGAATAACTATCACAGACCTATAAGAAAAAGAGGTTAGCTAGGCACCAGGGTCTCATGCTTGTAATCCTAGCTACTCAAGAGGCTGAGATCTGAGGATCACGGTTCAAAGCCAGCCAAGGCAGGAAAGTCCGTGCGACTCTTACCTCCAATGAACCACCAGAAAACCAGAAGTGACGCTGTGGCTCAAAGTGGTAGAGCACCAGCTTTGAGCAATAAAGGTAAAGGACAGTATCCAGGCCCTGAGTTCAAGCCCCACAGACTACAAAAAAAGAAATACAAGGCTCCCGTGGCATTTGTCAAACATCCAGAGATTAAGTGTGCCAAGAGTTAATACCAAATCCAAAGAAGCACATTTATTTATTTTTGGTACCTGGGAGGCAGGCATGTTTAACAAGTTTGCAGTTTATCTGAAAACAAATGAAAACCAAGGCATCTTTTCTACACATCATCAAAAAAGGCTCTCCTGATTTAAGGATCAATTTGAGAATAAAGCCTTTTGTTTGTTTGAACAAACGATGATTAATTCTTCCCTTGTAACGAAGGAAAGCCCAACATGTCTGCTAGCACACTTTCATTACCTTTCTGTTCGGCACTTCTTAGCCACAGTCTCATTTATTTAAACAAGCCTGAGAGCACTGAGGGGTGAGATGCAGTGGGGACGGCAGGCTCAGGGAATGCAGAGGCCGCTTCCGACCTCGGCGAAGTGCAGGGTCATCAGGAGACATACTCTGCTAATAAGTGCTAAGAAAGAGAACCAGAGGAGCAAGGACACCAAGACAGAAGTCCCATCCAGATGTGAGAGGCAGCTTCAAATAGCCCGACATACTAGCAATATTCAAAGGACTAGAGCTTGAGAACACAGCAAACTCAACGTTTTTCTAATGTCCCAGTGCTATGGAAAATGATCACTGCTCCGATTCCAAGTGGGATATTAACAGCTAGCCAGACTAGCTAGACTTTCCCAGTTCTAGGTGATCAATACATTCATTCTGCTTAGCCAGGTACTGGCGGCTCACACCTGTCATCCTAGCTACTCAGGAGGCTGAGATCTGAGGATCGTGGTTCAAAGCCAGCCCAGGCAGAAAGTGCCCTTGAGACTCTTATCCCCAAGAAACTACTCAAAAAGCTGGAAAGTGGCACTGTGGCTCAAGTGGTAGAGTGCTAGCCTTGAGCACAAAGAGGCTCAGGAGCCCGGGCACTGGTGGCTCACGCCTGTAATCCTACTAAACAGGAGGCTGAGATCTGAGGATCAAGGTTCAAAGCCAGCCTGGGCAGAAAAGTCCATGAGACACTTACCTCCAATAAACTACTAGAAAACTGGAAGTGGCGCTGTGGCTCAAGCGGTAGAGCGCTCGCCTTGAGCTAAAGAGCGCAGGGACAGCACCCAGGCCCAGAGTTCAAGCCTCACAACCAACCAAAAAAAAAAAGAGGCTCAGGGACAACACCCCAAGGCTAAGTTTAAGCCCCAGAACCAGCAAAAAAAAAAAAAAAAAAAAAAAAAAAAAAAATTTGCTTTCTAAACTTTTGTGCTTTCCCTTGAAACCTAGCTTAAGTCAACAAATATGAAAAAAAATTAAATAGGAACAAAAAAAGCTATAGACGAAAGCTTAAGTATCTGCCTATGTTAATATTTTTGGACTATAGCATCTCTGCTTCACTAGGTATTAGAACCTGACAGTTTCTAAAGAGAGAAGGTGCATTAGTGCCTTTAAAGGGTGTTTAAAAATATAGTTCAGCAGCCAAGCACTGGTGGCTCACACCTGTAATCCTAGCTACTCAGGAGCCTGAGATGTGAAGATCTGAGATCAGGTTCAAAACCTGCCTGGTGGGCTGGGAAGGTGGCTCAGTGGTAGAATGCTTGCCTTGCATGCCTGAGGCCCTGGGTTCGATTCCTCAGCACCACATAAGCAAAAAGAAAAAAGCTGGAAGTGGCACTGTGGCTCAAGTGGTAGAGCGCTAGCCTTGAGCTGAAGAGCTGAGGGACAGCGCCCAGGCCCAGAGTTCAGGCCCCATGACAGACCCCAAAAAAACAAAACAAAACAAAAAACCTGCCTGGGCAGGAAAGCCTATGACATGCTTATATCCAATTAACTACTAAAAAGCCAGAAACAGAGCTGTGGCTCAAGTGATAGAGGGTAGCCTTGAGCATAAAAGCTCAGGGACAGGACCCAGGCCCTGAGTTCAAGGCCCCCGGACTGGAAAACGAGCCAACAACAATGAAACAATTCACATTCTTTAGCAGATATAGTGATGCATGTCTATATTCCTAGAATTATTGAACTTAAGGCCAGCCTGGGGCTACATAAGTTGAGATGCTATATTGAGGGAGGGCAGGGAGAGAGAGAGACAAAAGAAAAAGAGAGAAAAGATAGTGAATAAAATACTGATATGAAAAAAAGAAAACAGCCATACAAAATATATTTGCAAGCCAGACTCTATGACCAAGTCCAGTAATCCCAGCTATTAGGAAGCTAGAGGGAGGAGGATCCTGGTTTGAGGTCTATCAAAATCAAAATACAAACAAAAAGGATGAAGGGCGGATAGTGTTAAGTGATAGAGTGCTTGCCCTTGGCCCTGGGTTCAATCTCTGTATCTAAGAGTCACACACACACATACACACACACACATACACACATGTACACACACACAAACACACATTTGAGCTCTATTCTAATAAAACTTTATTTGCAAGAACAGGCTATATTTCACTTGGCCCAACTTTACTGTCAAACTAGAGATATTTAGTCAGTCATGGGGCTTGAACTCAGGGCCTGAGCACTGTTTCTGAGCTCTTTTGCCTCAAAGTCAGCACTATACCACTAAGCCACATTCCCAGCCCAACTATGGCTGTTTTCTTATCAGTTAACAAGCAACAAGTCAGATATGACAAGAGATGATATGTCCTACAAAGCATTTCTCTCTTTACTTCCTTCTTTTCCTCTCTCCTCTCCCTCTCCCCTTCTCTCTCTCCTTTTTCTCTTTCTCTTCTCTTTCCTTTTTTCCTTTCTTGTGTCAGACTCAGGGCCTCATGCTCTTGTTGCTCAGCTTTTTCACTCATGGCTGCGGCTAGCTTCAAAGAGCAGCTGGACACTGTGGTATACTCCTGTAATTCCGGTCACTGAGGAGGTCAAGGAAGGAGAACCACTGAGCTCAGAGAGCTAGGTTGGGCTATATACGGAGACCCAGTCTCAAGGACAAATGAGAGAAAGAGAAAGACGGGTGTGTGTGTGGGGGGGGGGGGGATAAACTAATGGTCTGACAAATATACTGGTCTACCAGTTTACCCTGGAATTGAATACTGAACATGACCAAAGACTCAATGAATAATTTTCCAAAACAAGTACTAACCCAAATGGAAATGAGCCTCTGTAAACTCATTTCCAAATCACAAAACTGCCAACCTTGATTTAAAAATCAGCTTCAGAAGCCAATTGTAGGGGCTGGAAAGTTGGCGCAGTAGTAGAGTGCTTTCCTAGCATGCATGAAGCCCTGGGTTCGATTCCTCAGCACCACATAAGCAGAAAAAACTGGAAGTGGCACTGTGGCTCAAGTGGTAAAGCACTCGCCTTGAGCTGAAGAGCTGAGGGACAGCACCCAGACTTAAGAGTTCAGGCCCCATGACCAGCCAAAAAAAAAAGCAAATTGTAGCTGAGTGCCGGTGGCTCACGCCTGTCATCCTAGCTACCCAGGAAGCTGAGATCTGAGGATCGTGGTTCAAAGCCAGCATGGGCAGGAAAGTCTATGATACTCTTATCTCCAATGAACTACCAGAAAACCAGAAGTGGTGCTGTGGCTCAAGTGGTAGAGTGCTAGTCTTGAGCAAAAAGAAGCTCAAAGACAGTGCCCAGGTTCTGAGTTCAAGCCCTAGGACTGGCAAAAGAAAAAGAAAACTCAGGGAGCAATCGTACTCACTGGAGACTGTGTTGAAAATGAACTATACAACGTGTGGGTGGGGACAGGAGGGAAAACTGAGAGTGAGGGTGATATTGTCCAAAAGAAATGAACTCTTTACCTGACTTACGTAACTGTAACCCCCCTCCGTATGTCACCTTTATGATAAGAATAAAAAATTAAAATCCCAAAAAGAAAAAGCTCAGAGAGCTGGGCCCTGGTGGCTCATGCCTATAATCCCAGCTATTCAGGAGGCTGAGATCTGAGGATCATGGTTCAAAGCCAGCCCTGGCAGGAAAAGTCCTTGAGACTCTTATCTCCAATGAACCCTCAGAAAAACCCTAAGTGGAACTGTGGATCAAAGTGGCAGAGAGCTAGCCTTCAGCAGAAAAGCTCAGGGACAGCACCCAGGTCCTGAGTTCAAGCCCAAGAACCAGTACAATAAATAAATGCAAAGTGAATCTGGTTCTCTTAATATTTTAAAACTATGCTACATCAATAAAAATCAAGATACAAACACCTTGTACATCTATTTGCACCTGTATGTAGTTAAGAGTACTACCAGGAGCCGGGCAACAGTGGCTCACGCCTGTCATCCTAGCTACTCAGGAGGCTGAGATCTGAGAATCCCGGTTCAAAACCAGCCTGGGCAGGAAAGTCCCTGAGACTCTTATCTCCAATAAACCACTAGAAAACTGGAAGTGGCGCTGTGGCTCAAGTGGTAGAGCGCTTGCCTTGAGCTGAAGAGCTGAGGGACAACACCCAAGGCCAGAGTTCAAACCCCATGATGGACAAAAAAAAAAAAAAAAAAAAAAAAGAGTACTACCAGGAACCACATTATTTATTCCTTTACAATGATCTAGATCTCACGCATATCACACAGTAAACTAAGTCCTGATCTTTATAAAAGTCTGCTTCCATCTGCCATGACAGGACAGAGTGAAATGGCCAGTACAGCACCCAAAGTCTATTCTTTTTTTTTTTTTTGCCAGTCCTGGGGCTTGAACTCAGGGCCTGGGCGATGTCCCTGAGCCTCTCTCTACTCAAGGCTAGCGCTCTACCACTTGAGCCACAGCACCACATCTGGCTCTTTTTGTGTATGTGGTACTAAGGAATCGAACCCAGGGCTTCATGCATGCTAGGCAAGCGCTCTACCACTAAGCTGCATTCCCAAACCTCCACCCCTCCCCTCCCCCACCAAGTCTATCCTGCTTGTATTTAGCCTGCCCTAGGCTTGAGAGTCAAAAGAAGCCCCAGAGCCAGACACAGTAGTGTGTGCCTGTAGTCCCAGCTTCAGAGGAGCACCAGAACTCAGAAATGCCCCATCAACTTAGACAACGTAGTGTGGAAACCTTGTCTTGAAAATAAAAATAAAAATCCAAGAGTTTACGCCTGTAATTCTAGCTACTCAGGAAGCTGCAATCTGAGAATCACAGTTCAAAGCCAGCCAGGACAGGAAAGTCCATGAGACTCTTTTCTCCAATGAACCACCTGAAAACTGGAAGTGGTGCTGTGGCTCAAGTGGTAGAGCACTTGCCTTGAGCTGAAGAGCTGAGGGACAGCGCCCAGGCCCAGAGTGCAAGTCCCATGACCGACAAAAAAATAAAAAAAATAAAAATCCAAGAACTGTTGTATCAGTTGCATAGAAGAGTTATACCCAAACAAGTACTTCTGGATATAGGTGCCATTTTTAAAATGAGTACTAGGTAGATGTGGTGGCTCAGGTCTGTAATCTCAGCTCTCAGAAGGTTGAGATTAGGGCTCTAAACCAACCCAAGCAGAAATGTTTTGAGACTCTCATTTCCACAGAACACACTAAAATGCAAGGCTGGAGTGGCAACATACCATATAGGAAAACAAGACAGTGAGCGATGAGGTTCAATCAGTTCAAACATAGGTACACCAAATGAATAAATAAAAATAAAAATGTTATGGATCAAAAATAAAAATATAAGCCGGGCGCTGGTGGCTCATGCCTGTAACCCTAGCTACTCAGGAGGCTGAGATCTGAGGATTGCGGTTCAAAGCCAGCCCGTGCAGGAGAGACCGTGAGACTCCTATCTCCAATAAACCACCAGAAAACCAGAAGTGGCGCTGTAGTTCAAGTGGTAGAGCACTCGCCTTGAGCTGAAGAGCTGAGGGACAGCGCCCAGGCCCAGAGTTCAAGCCCCAAGACCGACCAAAAAATAAAATAAAATAAAATAAAAAATAAAAAAGTAAAAATATAGACACAATACTAACTTTTCCTACCAAGGTAACAATGAAAACTACCTTTAATAACTATTGTACCTATCGAGAAATCGTTTAGTTGAATTCAGGGCCTCAAAATCATGAGTTTCACAACTTGAGCCAACCCCAGGCCTTTTTCTGTCATTTTAGTTTAACTATCCTCTTTTATAACTAATCATGTCATTGTAAAGGGGTAGGGCTTAGAAAGCAGAATACTGGTAACACACTGAAAGGTATGCTTGAGCCAGGAGCTGGTAGCTCACACCTGTAATCTTGGCTACTCAGGAGGCTGAGTCTGAGGATAGTGGTTTCAAAATCAGCCTGGGCAGAAAAGTCCATGAGACTCATCTCCAATTAAGTGCCGAAAATCCAGAAGTGGCACTGTAGCTCAAAGTGGTAGAGTGCTAGCCTTGAGCAGAAAAGCTCAGGGATCATGCCCAGGCCCTGAGTTCATGACTCACAACAACAACAACAAAAGTTATGCTTGCTGGGTTCTAGTCAGGTTCTGATGGCTCACACATACAATCCTAGCTACTCAAGTGGCTGAGATCTAAGGATCATGGTTCTAAACTAGCCCAGGCAAGAAAGCTCATGAGACTCTTATCTCCAATTAGCTACTAGAAAAGCCAGAGTGAAGGTGTGGCTCAAATGGTAGAGTGCTAGCTTGGAACACAAAAGCTTAATACAGTGCCAGGCCCTGAGTTCAAGCCCCAGGACCAACACACACACAAAAGTTATCCTTAAGAACTAAAGCTGAAGCTGGGCGCCAGTGGCTCACGCCTGTCATCCTAGCTACTCAGGAGGCTGAGATCTGAGGATCACCATTCAAAGCCAGTCCAGGCAGGAAAGTCAGTGAGACTCATCTCTAATAAACCACTAGAAAACTAGAAGTGGTGCTGTGGCTCAAGTAGTAAAGCGCTAGCCTTGGGCTGAAGATCTAAGAGACAGTGCCCAGGCCCAGAGTTCACCCCAAGACTGACAAAATAAATAAATAAAAAGAACTAAAGCTGATGGCTGGAGGGGACATGTTTAGAAAGTGTGAGGCACTAGTGAGTTCAAATCCCACTATCCCCCCACAAATAATCCTAAAGCTGAACTAGCATGGTGGCTCAGGTTTATAATTCTAGCTGCTCAAGAAGCTGACACATGACAGTCTGACTTCCTGGCCATCCCAGGTCAAAAAATCTGTGAGACTCTTATCTTGAATAAGCCAACAAAAAGCCAGAACGGAGTGTTTGGTTCAAGTGGTAGAGAGATAGAAATAAATAGACCAAAAAAAAAAAAAAAAAAAGCACAAGGTCCCAAGTTCAAGGCCTAGTACTGGCAAAAAAAAACTAAAGCTGAGACAGGATTCCCCCCCCCAAAAAAAAAGGAAAAAAAGAAAAGAAAAAGAAAAATCTAAAATTTTTTAGATTACCCTCATGCCTCTATTTCCTAAGTATGGGGATTATACATACCATTCTTAACAGAATTGTGAGTCAAGGGCTGGGAAGGTGGCTCAGTGGTAGAGCGCTTGCCTTGCATGCATGAGGTCCTGGGTTCGATTCCTCAGCACCACATAAGCAAAAAGAAAAAAGCTGGAAATGTGCTGTGGCTCAAGTGGTAGAGTGCTAGCCTTGAGCTGAAGAGTTGAGGGACAGCGCCCAGGCCCAGAGTTCAAGCCCCACAATCGGACCCCCAAAAAAAAAAAAAGAATTGTGAGTCAAACAAAACAAATCATAAAATTGTTATCAATTAGTTTTCTCCAGTTGGCAAAATCATATAAAGTTTTGTTGTTGGTTGTGGGACTTGAACTCAGGGCCTGGGCCTGTCCCTGAGCTCTTCTGCTTAAGGCTAGTGCTCTACCACTTTGAGCCACAGCGCCACTTCCAGTTTTTCGGTGGTTACTTTGAGATAAGTCTCACTCTTACGTCTTTCCTGCCAGTGGCTGGCTTAGAACCACAATACTCGGATCTCAGCTTCTCAAGTAGCTAGGATTACAGGCGAGAACCACAACTGCAGAGTTTCATTTCTTAAAAACCCTCAACTCTTGAAAAGCTCTTGCATGACATACGGAAGGCATGCATGATCTTTTCCAAAATGCTCAAGAAAGATGGATGAATCCATAGGCTGGTACTCAACAATACCAATGAAGTTGCAAGTTGTAAGTTCGTGTTAAGTTTCAATTAAGCATTAAACACGGCCAACATGTCAAAATAATCACAATACAATTAAAAGACTTCCCAATTACACCATTTTCCTCTTTGCTAGATCTCTTAGCTAATTAATATCAAAGAAAACTGTACAACCAAGTGCCAACTTGTTTACCACAGACAAGAGTTAAATCTTTCTTTTTTCAAAAAAGAATGAAGCCAGACCTTGATCCTCTTTCTCACCTGTAGCTAGCGTACATGCCAAAGTTCTAAGGATTATTCAAACCCTCAGTACTTAATGTTTTTATCATGAAGTTGATTTATATGAGCTACCAATTTATGTGTTTAAAAGCGAGGAGGCGAGCTGATGGCTCCCACCAGTAATACCAGCTACTCAGGAGGCTGAGATCTGAGGATCACGGTTCGAAGTCATCCTGGGACAAAGTCCATGAGATCTTATTTCCAGTTAACCAGCAAAAAAAAAAAAAAGAAGCCGAATGTGGAGCTGTGATGGTAAGTGGTTGAGCCCCAGCCTTGAATGAAAAAGCTGAGGGACAGCGTCCAGGCCCCAGTGCCGGGACAGGAAGAAGTAAGAGGGATTGAGAGAAAGTGGCAAATTACTACCAAGACCTGGCTACCCCGGGACTTGATCATTAGAAGGCATCCTGATTTAAAATTAAAAAAAAAAAAAAAAAAAAAAGGAAACCGCACCCAGCCCCAGTCCCGAACTTTCAGTTTTCTCTCGGCAAAACCCAGAAAAGCAGAACTTCCCCCTGGGTGCCGGCCTCCGATCCGAGGCCTGGTCATCCAAGTACCTCCTGAAGGGAGTCACCCACAGCGGAGCGGGTGGCTCGGCGGGGTGAAAGGAGGAGGGCGAGGACGGGGTCGGGAGGCTCCCGGAGGCTGAGCCCCAGTGAGCCCCAGGAACCACCCCCGGGGAGGCTGGTCCACCCGGGCGCTCCGGTACTTCCCCGCCTCCTCGGGCCGTGGGAGGAGAGCGGGACGTCGGGATCCGCTCCCCAGGAGCCACAGCCAGGCCCGGCCGGACTCGCCTGCAGACGCCGGCAACGCCCCGGCCCGGCGCCCGCGCCCTTTGCCCTCTCCCCCCCGCCCCGCCCCGTGTCCCCTCACCGGTCCCCTCCCATCTAACATGGCTGCCCCACCCGGCCCGCCGCCGCCCCCCCCCCCGGCACAGCCTAACCCCCGCGGCACCGCCTCCCCGGTGCCCATTGGTGAGGCGGCCTCCGTCTCCCTCTCCTATTGGGCGAGCGCGGCTGCCACTCCGCGGCCGGGGCTCCGCCCCCGGGACCGCTTCAAGCTGCCTTGAGCGGACATATAAACAAATCCCGGGAGAGGGAGGCCCCCCGTCTCTCGGGTCGCTTTCTGGGGCGGGGACGGGAGGGGGAGCGGCCCAGCCTTCCCCGCCCTCCCCAGCCGGGGTCCCCCTCCGTCCTGCCTGCGCTCGCCGCCCCCCCACGGCCCGCAGCCGGACTCCCGCCTCCGCGGGCCCGGCCTCACACGCCCCCCTCTCCCGCTCGCCCTCCTCCTCCCCCGCCGGCCCGGCCGCCCCGTCCCGCCGGCCCCTCCCACCCGCCCGCCGCGCTGACAGGCCGGCCGCGGCCGGGGGGGCTCCGGAGGCCCGGACACGCCGGGGCGCCCGGCGCTGCCCACCCCGGGCCTAGACGGCCGCCCGCCCCCCGGGGGCCCCTCGCCCGCCGCCCCGCGCTTTTATGTAACCGTCCCGGGCCGGGGGTGGGGGAGGGGACGGGCTCCCGGGAGCGGCGGCGCGGCCCCGCGCGCCCTCGGCCCCCCGCGCCGGCCCGGCCGCCCCGGCGCTCCTTCCCTCCTAGGCCGGCGTCCGTCCCCCCCCCGCCTTCGGTCCCCAGCCCGGGGAGGAGCGTCCCCGCACCAGCCCCGCGCCTCTGCCGAGTCCCGGCGGCGGGCCGCGCAGCTTACCTGCGGGACCGGGTCCCGGAGCAGCTCAGGGGTTGGGCCCGGCTCCGCTGCAGGGGCCGCGGCTCCTCTCCATGCTGCCTCGGGTTTGTTTTGTTTATGTCCTTCCTGACGGGTTCCCGGAAATCGCGTGACTCGCCCCCCTCACGTGGGCCGCGGCGAGGAGGAGGAGGGAGGCGGGGGCCCGCCGGCCGCTGGGCCAATCGCGCGGCGGCCTGCGGCTCGGCCAATCGGAGGCGCGGCTCGGCAGGGCGCCCCTGTCACGTGACGCCGGAGGGGCGGGTTGCCGGGGAAAACCAGGAAGAGAGGGCGGGGCGGGGGCTCGCGCTGAGCCCGGGGCGGGGCCTGGGAGGGGCGGGGCGGGGCGGGGCGGGGCCGGGCGGCCGCTCGCGGGTCTGCAGGAGACGCCGGTCCTTCATTTTTCCACGAGCGTTAATTCTGATCGTGCAGCTGCGTGACGGGGCCTGACGTGTCCTTAGGCCCATTGGGAGCTTCAGTCCTCGGCTAAGGCAATGGCAGCTCGCGGGGCCGGGTTTGGGGGGGGGGGTACCCACCTTCTCTTCGCCTCGGTGCTGTGCCCATCCGCTGACCGTGCCTCCGGGGACTTTATGCATCCATCGTGCCATGTCCCAGACACGGATTCTAATTCCAGTGTACTTTTTTCCGTAGGGTGTGTGTGTGTGTGTGTGTGTGTGTGTGTGTGTGTGTGTGTGTGTGTGTGTGTGTGTGTGTGTGTGTGTGTGTGTGTGTGTGTGTGTGTGTCTGGTACCTCAGGACTTCAGACTTCCTTCCTTGCTCAGGGCTGGGGCTCTACCACCTGAGCCAGGCCTGCAGCACCCGATTCCCGGGAGAAGACCTGAACTCTGCTGCCCAAACAATGCCTCTAAAAAAAACCAAAACACAAAAAGCATCCAGCAGAGAAGCCTTCACAGGACGCGATCCTAAGGTTTTTCTGGTGTTTCCTAAGTCGGGTTGGTGGGAGCCTCGTGGGTCAGATGGTTCCCCTGTATGCACATGGAGAGAGTCATGCCCATTTTTCAGATAAAGGAAGGTTGGCTCGGAGGAATCACCTGCCCAAGGATCAACAGATAGTAGATGACCTAGTTAGGACTGAAACCCTGGACTCTTTCATCACAGCCTGTGCTTCCAGAATGTTCCTGATACTTCTTAAGGGTGCCCCATTTGTCAAGTTCACAACAGATACTTTAGTGAACGCGGGAAAGGGAGATTGGAGGACCAATTTGGCCAGATTCTTTCAGAAAAATGACCGTTTTCTCTTAGGAGAAATTACCCTTGAAAACCTGATTCCTTTTTGCCTAGACCAGAGCAGTGTCAACTGCTAAATCAAAGCCTCCCTCCCCCACCATAGATCATTCTCAAGAGGACTGAATGAGACTCGCAAAATTGTTTATAGTCTACATGCCATTCATGCCTGATATATTCAGGAATAACAATTTGGATTTCAGTCTTTTATGATGTGAGAACCGGCACATATGATTTAACTTTTTTTTTTTTTTTTTGGTGCAGTCATGGAGCTTGAACTCAGGGCCTGGGTGCTGTTCCTCAGCTTTTGTGCTCAAGGCTAGTGCTCTACCACTTGAACCACAGCTCTACTTCTGACCTTTTTGGTGGTTAATTGGAGATAAAGAGTCTGGGCTGGCTTTGAACCATGATCCTTAGATCTCAGCTTCCTGAGTAGCTAGGATGACAGGTGGGAGGTACCAGAAGCCAGAGCATTCACTTCTTCTAAGGGGCTTATATATAAATATGAGGTTGATGTACGAATTGAATAATAATTTACGCAAGCCACTTAGCATTATATGCCAGACATATAATTAACATATAATGAAACATTGTATTGTTTCAAGGAATCATTTGGAAGATCTATCAGGGGATTTACCAGTTTAACAGCCACTAAAATATTTTGTACACAAAAGTATGTATCTAAGAGGAAAGCAAATCTGTCTTCTATATCCCTCACAATACCAAGCACTGTCGGCTTGCATATCCAAGAAGCAACAAGTGTTTACTACACAGGAAGTGTAAGGATTAGAATTCTTTTTTTTTCCTCAGGTCTAACACATACCACATTTTAATTTCCCACATCAACTGGGCCTTGAGTGAAACCTCCATAGAGAGACTGAGAAGTTTTGAGTTTCCCTGGGCCCATTTACACGAGATTCATACTTTGTCTGTGTTCAAGACTGCTCATTGGGTATACCGGCTCAGCTACCTCACTGGACTCCTGCCTTTGTATCATCCGTTATCTTAGAAGGGACAGAGTTTTGGCCAGTGAAGAGCTTTTCAAGGTCTGCTAATGACTGAATGAAATCGCTGGCTCCTAATTGATTTATTTCTCTGGGGTTTCAACCAGCCAGATTCTGCCACGGGAGTTGGCAGGAAGTTGGCACACTGGAATAGTACTGGCTTGAGATTCAGGAGGCTTTTCTTATGAAAGCCTCGAGGTAAAAAGCATCTGGCAACACCACTTGCAAAGTGTGTGACATGGCTTCTATGGAAGAATTTACACAGTGGGATGGGCAAGAGTCAGGAAAACAAAGTTTTTGTACAACTATGAGAGAACGAGGGCAACAAGGCAATATACTTCGGACACCACTGAATTCTTCAACGGAAATTATTTATTTTTGAATAGGTATACAAACATCCATTCATGGTACAAAGTTGAAAAGGTACAAAAGTAAAGGCCAGGTGTGGTGACGCTGTATTAAGGAGGGTGAGACAGGAAGATTACAAGTTGGAGGCCAGCTACAAGTACATAATAGGTCTCAAAAAGTCCCCAAAATGTACTTGGTCAGTACTTTCCTGGGGCTTGAACTCAGGGCTTGGGCCTTGTCCATGATTAGTGCTCTACAACTTGAGCCACAGCTCCACTTTCAGCTTTTTGGTGATTCATTGGAAGTAAGAATTTCACGAACTTTTCTGACCTGACTGACTTCGAACCACGATCCTCAGATCTCAGCTTCCTGAGTAGCTAAGATTACAAATGTGAGCCGCCAGTGCTCCGCTGTCCCTCAGCTCTTCAGCTCAAGGCTAGTGCCCTACCACTTGAGCCACAGCACCACTTCTGGCTTTTTCTGCTTATATGTTGCTGAGGATCGAACCTACGGCCTCATGCATGCAAGGCAAGCGCTCTACCACTGAACCACCTTCCCAGCCCCAATGAATGCATTCTTTACTCATGGCTCCTGGCCACTTTTCTCTCAATCACAGTCATACTCCATGAATCCTGGCAGAGACAGTATCTGGAAAGGCATGCATTTCACCCACTTTAAATCTAGATGTTCAGGAGGCTGGAGGAGGAAGATCTACAGACTCCAGGGGTTCAAGACTAGCCTGGCTAATATAGCACTACCTGTTCCCCAAAACAAACGTAGCTGGGCACCAGTGGCTCATGCTTATAATCCTAGCTTCTCAGGAGGCTGAGATCTGAGGATGGTGGTTTGAAGCCAGCCCAGGCAGGAAAGCTGGGGAGACTCTTATCTCCAATAAACCACAAAGTGGAAGTGGAGCTGTGGCTCAAGTAGTAAGAATACTCTAAGCCTTGACCACAAAAGCTCAGATACAGAGCTCGGGCCCAGATTTAAGTCCCAAGACTGACAAAAATAGAAATAATGAAAATAACCTTCAATGTGTTTGAGTCACCATTTGTGGAGTCAAGAGCCAACTTTGAGCCCTGCCAGTAATTGTGCGGATTTTGGATGACCGGAGTCCCAGGTTCACCACTCAGAGGAATCTGGACAAAATGTTCTCCACAACCCTTGGAGCATTCACAGACAGCTAATATCCCCAAAGTACTAGTTAAAACAGCAGCTAGATGCTGGGTAACAATGGCTCATACCTTGCCATTCTAGCTACTAAAGAGGCTGAGATCAGAGGATAGTGATTTGAAACCAGCCGGGGCAGAAAAGTCTCTGGGACTCCTTATCTCCAATTAACCAGCAAGAAGACAAGTAGAGGTGTGGCTCAAGTAGTAGAGCACCAGCCTTGAGCACAAAAGCTAAGGGACAGCACCCAGGCCCTGAGTTCAAGTCTCGGTGGTTGGGTATGGAGAACAATACTGGAGGCTATGAACAGGACAAGCCATTAGGAGAAACTGAAAACTCAAGTATCATAAAACCAACAAAATCAACAAGAAATTTTTATTCTGTCTTTTTTGGCCACTCCTGGGGCATGAACTCAGGATCTGGACATTGTCTCTGAGCTTCTTTGTGTTCAAGGCTAGCACTCTACCACTTGAGCCACAGCACCATTTCCGGCTTTTTTTCTGACAAGTTCGTCGGAGATAAGAGTCTCGTGGACTTTCCTGCCTGGGCTGGCTTTGAACCATGATCCTCAGATTACAGCCTCTTGAGTAGCTATGAAGCATGAGCCACCAGAGCCCAACAGAAATGTGTACTTCTGTGTGTGTATGTGTGTGTGTGTGTGTGTGTGTGTATACGTACTAGGGTTTGAACTCAGAACCTTGCAATTACTAGGCAAGTTAGTTGAGCCATACACGCAAGCTCCCAAACTAAGACATGTTTATAAACAGTTGTCAGAAGACCTGCATTTCCTATGACCTGAGTTTGCACAGTGTATAAATCCTCATTAGAGCAGGCTAAGCCCTGCTTCGCAACTTCTAAGCGAGTATCATTTTTGTGTTTTCATTCCTGACCCCTTGGGACCCGTGGGATATATTCAGATTTCACAGCTTTAGAAGTGTGATTAATTAACTCAAAGCTGGAAGATCTCCAGGAAAAATTGTGTCCCTCTGACACAAAACACTGCTTTAAAAAAAAAAAAAAAAAAAAAAAAAAAACAACCAAAAACTCTTTTTCCCTTTTTCTGAAAAGACTATATATAGATAAGCTGGGTAACAAAAAGATTGCCAGGTGTGGTGGCTCATACTTGTAATGCCAGCTCAAAGTGGGAGAGTGCTAACCTGGAGCAAACGAGTCCAGGGACAGTGCCCAGGCCTGGAGTTCAAACCCCATGACCACCAACACTAACCCCACCACCCAAAAACCAAAAATAGAGGTGCGGCTCAGGTGGTAGAGCACCAGCTGTGAGTGAAGAAGCCTAGTGAGTGTGAGGTCCTGAGTTCAACCCCAGGAGCAGCACGATAAATAAATAAATAAACCCTCATTCATGTTGCCAATGGGTCTCTATGCCAATTGAGGGGAAGAAGAAAAATCAGTTCTTCCACTCTTTGATTTCCCCAGGGGATCAGCTTTCTTTATGTGCCTTCTGAGTCCCAGTACCTTAATTCTTTCCGGAAGCACCCAATTTGGTGCTAATACTCCTTTTTTGCTATGTTCATTTCTTTAACCTGATTCTTGGCCTACCCCATACCACGTACCAGGCCTGGTATAGGATAGGAGTGAGTTTGTGCTCAGAACGAGATTAAAATCTAAACCCTATATATCTGTTCTGGCTCACAATTTGCTCTGTTTTCAGAGTTTGTTTCCCTCTGGTCTTGTCTCTGTGCTCATTCAGCTTTACCACATATCTGAGCACTTAGTGTACTGACTGCTTTGAACTATGTCATGTACCTCAATGTTATGTCGTCAACAAAACTGACTGGGCAAAAAGGCCAATTTATCCTTGAGGTATAGAGAACAAAGCACTTCATTAGACCACATACTCAAGCCTATTTGTGTCTGTGTGTTGGTACTGGGGCTTGAACTCAGGACCCGGTCACTGTTCCTTAGCATTTTCATTCAGGGCTGGTGCTCTACCATTTGAGCCACATCTCCACTTCCAGTTTTTGGCTGGTTCATCAGAGATAAAAGTTTCATAGATTTTTTCCTGCTTGGGCTGGCTTTGAACTGGGATCATCAAATTTCAGCCTCCTGGGTGGCTAGGATTACAGGCGTGAGCCAATGGTACCGAACCAAGCCTATCTTTATTATTGTCTGAGGGGAGGATTTAAAGAAAGCGAGACACAGATGGCCAATGTACACACTGGATGCGGTCTTGCCCTGAGTTCAAGTTCTAGGACAGGCACCAAAAAAAAAAAAAAAAAGTAAAGAGAAAGATCAGACAGAGAAAGCAAAGTCGCCACACCGGGGAGGCAACTGGGCAACTCAGATTGTTCCGTTCATTTGCAACAAAGCATTCTTATCAAAGTTCTATGTCTTTCACTGATTAAAAACCTCTAGGACAAGGAATCCTCTCTGTGGTTTGGGTTTTTCACATTTTTCCCCTCCCTAGTATCCAACTGAACTTACACTGTTAGTATCACAAGTTATAACTGATAGCAAACCAGGAAGTCGGAGGGAGAATAATCCAGCATTTGTTGTAGGAAAGATTCCCCAAAGCCAGGTACAATAAGACATTCTGTGAGGGAGGCCAGCAGGAGGAGGCGGAGCGAGATAAGAAGCAGGAACCAAGATTGATGGTCATGTGAACACGCTGCGTTATAAATGGTGGTGTTACAGAAAGATCCAATCTTGTATAACTCTGAAACTTTATTCCCAAGGCAGGAAATAAAACAGGTTTCTAAAGGAAAGCATTAATAAATTCAAGCCAGGCCTCTGACCCATCATCCCAGCTACTCAGGAGGCTGCGATCTTAGATCAAGGTTTGAAAGCCAGCCCCTCAGCTGGGCACTGGTGGCTTACGCCTGTAATCCCAGCTACTCAGGAGGCTGAGAGGTGAGGATCTCAGTTCAAAGCCAAACTGGGCAGGAAAGTCCGTGAGACTCTTATCTCCAATGAACCACCAGAAAACCTGAAGTGGAGCTGTGGCTCAAGTGGTAGAGCACTTGCCTTGAGCTCAAGAGCTCAGGGACAGTGCCCAGGCTCAGAGTTCAAGCCCCATGACTGACAAAAAGAAAAAAGAAAAAAAGAGAAAGAAAGCCAGACCTTTATCTTCAATGAACCACACTGAAAGCCTGAGGTGGGACTGTGGTTCAGGTGGTAGAATGCCAGCCTTAAGTGAAAAGGTTAAGGGACAGCGCCCAAGCCTTGAGTTCAAGTCCCAGTACTAGCAACCAATAAATGGAGGAAGGAAGGAAGGAAGAAAGGAAGGAAGGAAGGAAGGAAGGACGAAGGGAGGAGGGGAGGGAGGAGGGGAGGGAGGAAGGGAGGGAGGGGATGTACAATATTGTTCTTTGCCCTGTCCCAAACAATTAAACATCAGAAAACCAGAGTGCCCATGCAATAAGCACTAGGTAAAGGTTGGTGATTAACAACCACAATTCTGAACTTTTGTGATAGTCTAAAGAAAGCCACAGACTTTTCTCCCAACACACACACAACACACACATACATATGTACCTTTTAGGTGCTTTTAAGGAGCTTTGTAGGTATTTGTAGGTCCCCGTGAAGGCTCATGAGGACAAAGCAGCACACTAGTTTGTACAACCAGCTGGATAATCCACAGGGCCAAATGCAAAATAAGACTGCAAGGGACCTCTGTTCAAAAGTTACTAAGAGACGTTGTGGCTGAGTGTGAGGCACACACCTGTAGTCCCAACCCTGGCTAGGTTACATAATGACACCTTATCACAAAAAAAGAGAAACGATTGAGGGTATAGCTCAGTGGTAGAAGCATGCATGAAGGCTCCGGGTTGGATCCTCAGAACCAAAAGAAGAGAGAAGAAAAGGAAATGATGAGAAATCTCAACACGAGAGCAAAGGCGTGAAACACACCTCGCATCTCTATGTCCGGCACTTATGCCTTTAAAGATTTTCACTATCCAGACGAGAATTTCCTGAATTTGAAAGCTGGTCTCTCGTAGGAGTCTTTTTTCACCAAGCCAATCATCAATAGATGAACCTTCCCTGTACAACTGCAGAGATCAAACACTTGAACCAACCGCAGGGATTCACCTGTGACATCAGAGATGAGCCGTGGTTGCCATGAGAACAGGAGGGTCCTCCGTACCTCTCATCCAGCCCCTGGTACATCTGCCGGGCTGCGAGGTGGAGGCGTTCTGGCAGCGAGAAGAGGTGTAACACTTGCTCAGAAGCCTGGGCTTCTTGTACACACGTGGTGTGATCTGGGGATCACTATCCCCACCCACCTTTTTAGAAATGTGTGTATGCAGACAGACGGAGCTGCTCCCTGCCCGGAGATACACAGGTGCCCCCGCATGGGGGGGGGGGGGTTTGCTGTGCCAGATCCTATACCAACTAAGGAAAATCAGGTCAGGCCCCATTTACTTGCCTGCAGGCAGCCACTGGGCCCCTAAAACAGCCCCTGAACTCAGATGGAATATTTGGAATTTCAGATTGGGCCTACAAACAGACTGGGGTGGGGGAGGGGAGAAGTTGGGATTCCCCAGATTGACAAAAATTCATTCTGAAGTCAGCCAGAAAAAAAACCAAACCAACAAACAAAAAAACTCTTGCCCATGACTCCCCACCACGTGCTCTTCAAATGGCTTCTAGCATCATTTTCTAGATTTTTCTCTGGTGATGGGGATGGAATCCTGGGCCTCATGAATGCCAGACAAGCAATCTACCATACCAACACCTGCTTCCAGCCCTATTAGCCTTTTTTTTTTTTTTTTTGGGTGCTGGTCCCGGGGCTTGAGCTTGGGGTCTGGGTGCTTGTTGCTAAGCTGTTTTGTTCAAGGCAAGTGAGTGCTCTACCACTTGAGCCACAACTTCTCTTCCAGCTTTTTTTTTTTTTTGGTAGTTTTTCAGAGATCAGAGAGTCTCAGGGGCTTTCCGGCACATCCTGGCTTTGAACTGTGATCCTCAGATCTCAGCCTCCTGAGCAGCAAGGATGCCAGGCGTGAGCCACCGGCGCAAGGCTAGATTGTGTCCTTTAAAAATATATATATTATTTTCAATCAGCCCTAGGGCTTGAACTCAGGGTGCTGCCCCTACACTTTATCACTTAAGGCTGTTTGGTGGTAAATGGAGATTAGAGTCTCAAGGACCTTTGAACCATCCCAGCCTCCTGAGTGGCTAAGATTACAGGTGTGAGCCACTGGCGCTTGGCTCGGACATGTATGTATGAGAAGCAATGCATGTTTTTCTGATTTGTCCAGGGAGAGTGGGTAATCAAGTACTGTCCCCTTGAGCTACACCCCACTCCTATAAGTAACCCTTTGTCATTATCGTGCTTTTCCTGCCCCACGGGGTCAGAGCTGAACCTCTTTTGCCTGCCTTGGTTTCAGGCAGGTCACCTCTTCACTTCATGAAGCCGTGCCTCCCTCTTGAAAGCATTTGAGAAGCTTCTCTTAGCTTAAGCCACGCTTCCTCAAATGCTGACTGACTTGGACAAAACATCTGTTCTGCCTGTTGCATTTGGAGGTGGAAACCCACAGTTAGTAGCGGCATACTTTTTGGACAGCGTGAGGGAAACTTTGGAAAGGCAGAGGTGGTAGCACATGCCTGTAATCCCAGCACTTGGGAGACAGAGGTTTGGAATTAGCCTGGGCCACCAATGAGACCGTGTCACAGAAGCGGTGGAGGGGGAGGAACTTTGGGAAGGATGCCAACATTCTGACAGGGATCTAAACAGGATCGCGTCTGGACTTGCCCTGGGGTCTGACTGCAGCCCAAATAAAGAGCCTGCTTTTGGAGAAGTTGGCAGTGAGAAATAGTGGCTTTGGGCCTGGGAAGATGGCTCAAGGGTAGAGTGCTTTCCCAGCAGGCCTGAGGCCCTGGGTTCGATTCCTCAGTACCACAGACACAGAAAAAGCTGGAAGTGGTGCTGTGGCTCAAGTGGTAGAATGCTAAGCCTTGAGCAAAAGAAGCTCAGGGACAGCGCCATGTCCTGAGTTCAAGCCCCAGGTATGTCACACAAAACACAAGTAACTTTGTCAATTATTATCTATATTAATTGGAGAATATTCCAGAAAGGACAAAGAAAATTAAAGTCATTAATAAAATTATTTATTTTTGTGCCAATCCTGGAGTTTGCTTGAAATCAGGGAGCTTTTCTGCCCAAGACTGGCACTACCACTTGAACCACAGCTCCACTTCTAGATTTTTGGTGGTTAGGTGGAGATGAGTCTCACAGACTTTCTTAGCCCGGCTGGCAGCATCTAAAGTAGCTACGATCACAAGCATATGCCATCATTGCCTGGCTTAGTCATTTCTAATTACTAGAAGGAGGGAATGTTACTTTTATATTTTCAATT
This sequence comes from Dipodomys merriami, assembly GCF_024711535.1. NCBI lineage: Eukaryota > Metazoa > Chordata > Mammalia > Rodentia > Heteromyidae > Dipodomys > Dipodomys merriami. The sequence goes on from NW_027206455.1 coordinate 223,062, forward strand.
TCTTTTCTAGGGATATATTTTCAAAACAAGTATTTCTTCACTTGAGGACAGCATTGTGACTGATAAGCATTTTTTAAATTTGTTCTTGGAGGAATCCCCAGTACATCTAAGCAACAAATCAAAATACTTGCTCATTTCTAATTCTAACAATTCTGAATTATTCTGATAATTCAGGGACAGTGTTCAAGCCCAGAGTTCAAGCCCCAGGACTAGCCAAAAAATAAAAAGCCTCTGATTTTGTTTCCTCTGCCCCCTGCCCTGAATTATTTTAGAAGAAAAACAGACAGGTTATTATATAATGTGTGAGGGAAGAACCAACATAGTATATTCAAACTAGGAAAAAGAAAAAAGAAAAACCATAACAACTGGATAGAAGAGCCAGGTATTGCTGGCTCACACCTGTCATCCTAGCTACTCAGGAGGCTGAGATCTGAGGATCGCGGTTCAAAGCCAGCCCATGCAGTAAAGTCCAGGAGACTCTGATCTCTAATCTACTAAGAAACAAAGAGAGCACGCAGGCTTCAGGCTCCAAGTGACATGGCCAAGAAGTAAAAGGACACCGTGACTTCCTGAAAAGGCTTTGGGCATTTTTGGCTATAAGGAACTCTTTATCTTTGGCAAGCAACAGAACAAGAGCTTTAAAGAACAAACTTCTTAACATCTTCTATCTCAGACTCTATATGGAGCCAGATCGTGTTGTAACACAACTGTTCCATTATTAAGAATGAACAGAGGCTGGATGGAGTGGCACATGCCTGTAATCCAAGCCACCCAGAAGGTCCCGGCAGGAGGATGGCGTGTTCAAGATGACCAAAGAACTGGGAACAGGTAACTCACAGCTGTAATCCTAGCTACTCAGAAGGCTGAGGTCTGAGGATCATGGTTCAAAGCCAGCCCGGGCAGCCAAATCTGTCAAACTCTCATCTCCGATTAGCCAGCAAAACGCTAGACATGAAAGGCAGGCCCCTAGTGGCTCATGCCTGTCATCCCAGCTACTCAGAAGGCTGAGATCTGAGGATCATGGTTCAAAGCCAGCCTGAGCAGGAAAGTCTGTGAGACTCTTATGTCCAATGAACCACCAAAAAGCCCGAAGTGGAGCTATGGCTCTAGTGGTAGAGTACTAGACTTGAACAAGATCTCAGGGACAGTAGCAAGGTCCTGAGTTCAAGTTCAGCACCTAAATAAATAAATAGAAGTGAAGCTAGCTCAAGTGGTAGAGCACCAAGCTCGAGCAGAAAAAAGCCAAGTGAGAGGATGAGGCTCAAAGTTCAAGACCAAGCAAGTACTAGCACAATACAACGCAACACAACACAAAATTGTTGGGGGAGGGGCAAAAGAATGGAGGAAGGAAGGATGGGCAAAAACAATCTTTATATTCGTACATTATGTAAAAGTTGATCTATGTAACCTTCACATACGGGAAGGGTTGGGAAAGATGGGGGAGAATGGTGGAAGGGCTCACCTTGAACAAGATGAGCTGGACTCATCATCTGACGTGTTGAATCGAAAACTTCTTGGCACAATGACTAAATACATAAGCACAGTACTCAGAATCTGACTGCTGAACTGACAGCTCTTTGTACAACTACTTAAAATCAAGCAAGATCCTATCACAAAAAGAAGAGGAGAAGGAGGCGGAAGGGGAAAGGAGGAGGAGGAAAAGGAGAAGAGGAGGAAGAGGGGAAGAGGAGGAGGAGGAGGAGGAGGAAGAGAGGAAGGAGAAGGGGAAAGAAGGAGAACAAGAAGAGAAGAGAAAAAGAAAGAGGAAGAAGAAAAAAGGAAGAGGAGGAGGGAAGGGGAAGGACAAGAAGAACAAGAGAAGAAAAGAAAAAAGGAGGAAAAGGAGATGAAGGAAGGAGAAAAAAGTAGTAGCAGTGGAGGAAGAGGAGGAAGAGGAGGAGGAGGAAGAAAAGAAAAAGGAGGAGGGGGAGGAGGAATGGAGGAGGAGAAGAGGGGAAGGAGAATGGAGGAGAAGGAAGAAGAGTGGAGGAGGAAGAGGAGGAGGAAGAGGGGAAGGGGAAAGAAGGAGAAGAGGAAGAGGAAGAGGAAAAGGAAGAGGAAGAAGAAAAAAAGAAGAGGGGGAAGGAGAAGGAGGAGGAAGAGAAGGAGATGAAGAAGACGAGGAGGAGAACAAGAGGAGGAAGAAGAGGAGGAAGAAAAAGAAGGGGAGGAGGAAGAGAAGAATTGGAAGGAGAAGAATGATCATTTATAAACTAGAGGCTCAAGGGCAAACCAAGGGCAAGGTGATTTTCTGGACAAAAGAACATTCTGTGTTCTCCTTGAAGCCTGAGTTGGTGTCCGCACTACCTCACCGGGGCGGGTAGTCATTCTGAGGGTTCACTGAACCCCAGCTCGGCTCTCTGTGCACAGGGCTGCCTCGCTCTCTCTGCTGAGGCGCAGCAGGGTTGCGGGAACACGCAGGTCCAGGCCCAAGCGGCCGCCTTGCGGGTAAGTTTCACGGAACACCACGTTCTCTACGCAGACCCACGGAGATCTGGCTGCGAGCCGGGTGCTGGGGTGGGGAGGGGGGGTCCCTAGCTGCCCAGGAGGCTGAGATCGGAGGATCATGATTCAAAGCCAGCCAAGGCAAGGAAGTCCCTAAGACACTTAACTCCAAGTAAACACCAAAAAGCCCGAAGTGGAGGCGTAGCTCAAATGGTAGAGCACCAGTTCCAAGCAAAACAACAACAAAAGCTAAGGCACAGGGTCCAAAGGCTCTAGGTTCAAGTCCCCAGTACTGCCACAAAAACAAACACACAAAACAACCTAGCTGGCACAGTACCAGGCCCTTCCACGTCTTGTCCCTCCTACCGGAACTAGGCCATCAACATTCTTGCCTTCTTATTGGACACTGCCCAACGCAGCCCCACCCAATGGAAAGTGAGCCAAGGATAAACTGATAAATGAGTGGAGTCCAATTCACTCTCTATGTCTGAATCACTCAGTGCCAAGGGGGGAAAAAAAAATCCCAAAGCGAGAGGCAGCTGGGATTTTACAGCCGTGCCTTCAATGTACCACCACCGAATGGCCAAAGGAAAATGATGAAGGGACAGAGCCCCCCCACAGCCCCACTTGGCTGGGGCTACAAGGAAGGCCAATAGCACTGAACCTTGACAGGTGTCTCCGATCAGGAATGACACCTAATAAACTCCGACAGCAAGTACCACACTCAGGGAAGTGTAGCTGCAACTAGATCCGCACAGTCCTTCGAAGGCACTGGCAAGCCAAGCACAGTAGCATACCCCTATAGTCCCAGTAACGCAGGATGCAGAGGCTAGAGGATGGTTTCAGTCCAGTAGTTCAAGGCCTAGCCTGGGCAATGTAGGGTGACCCTGTCTCTTCAAATCAAACAAGCAGCCAGGCACTGGTAGCTCGTGCCTGTAATCCTAGATACTCAGGAGACTGAGATCTGAGGAGAGAGGTTCCAAGCTCGCCTAGGTAGGAAAAGTCGGTGAGGCTCATCCCCAGTTACCAGCAAAAAAAAGCCAAAAGTGGAGCTGAGGCTCAAAGGGTAGAGTGCCAACCTTGAGTCAGAAGTCTAAGGGAGAACACCAGCCCCCCCGTCCACAACTAAATCAAACAATCTCCCCCCCCCAAAAGAAAATCAAGTAAACACTAGCTGAAACCAGTCTGCAGAAAACCCAATCTGGGTTTCACATGGACCCCTAGGGACCTCCACAACCTCAGCCCTCCACATGTGTCTTCTGCGTCCTCATGCATGCCATGGTATCAGCTACACAGGCCCTTTGTGCGGAAAGGGGAGGGGGAGAACTTGCAGGAAAAAAATTTGGCAAGAATGGAAGCAGGAGAGACACTTCAACTTCAAACTCCTTTTGGGTCTTAAGAATAGCAACACAGCCAGGCAAGGTGACTCACACCTATAGTCCCAGCTACTCAGGAGGCTGAGAGGTGAGGATGGAAGGCTGAAGCCAGCTTGGGCAGGAAAGTCTGTGAGACTCGTATCTCCAACGAACCACCAAGAAGCCAGAAGTGGAGATGTGGTTCAAGTGGTAGAACACTAGCCTTGAGGGAAAAAAATAAGGGATAGCATCCTGGGCCTGGGCGCGTGCATGCATGCACACACACACACACACACACACACACACAAACACAGTAATAAAAAAGAACGAAAGCAGGAGACACTCTTCCACTTGAAAACTCTATTTGGTCTTAAGAATAGCAAAGCAATGAGTTCACAGTTTGGGAGGAATAGAAAAGTACAAACTGCAAAACAGGAAATCCATTCTTGGCCGCCAGACAAAAAGCCATGAGCTGGTGAAAATGAAATGGACTTCATTTTTAAGCAATTACTCTTAAAACACACGTGTGTGAGGCCCTGAGTTCGATTCCTGGCACCGAGAAAACAACACACCCCAAACAACAGAAAAGCAATCGCCACAAATCGGGCCCCCACTCTATTAGTGAATTTTTGAGATGCCCAGTAGAGAAACACCCAAGGCGTTTCCTTGACCCCTGGCTTTTTAATCTCTAGATTTCTTTTGTCTTGTCTCTGAATCACCCTCTCTGCCTCGTCTCTGTGGCTGGAAGTTAGCCTTCACCTGCTCAGCCATCTTTTATTTTTAAAGAGATCAGAGTCTCAACATTGCCCAGGTTGGCTTCCATGTTCTGGACGGACTCTATACTGATCCTCTGGCATCTCCGCCTGCAGAGGGGCTGGGCCTGGCCTCCCTGGCAGCCACCATGGTTAAACCAAAGCCAGATAAGGCCTCCCGTGCCAGCCCTAGGCCCCGCCCACATCATTCCACACAACCAATCAGCGCTGGGCCCTGAGGAGGCCCCGCCCCCAGGCCCCCATTTCCAATTTCTCAATGGAAATGGTTACAAGTGATTAAGAAAGTGCACTTACCCAGCTCCTCAGGCGTCTCCCGCTACACTGCAGCCTTTATCCATCCAACCTAAGCTGAGATAACAACATCAATGTGTGTAAAAAACAAAAAAACAAAAACAAAAAGAGCAAGATCTAGAGATAGAAGTGCTTAGGAAAATGAGCTTTACAAACACCGGAGGCCAGATTTCCATAGAAAGCAAGAAAAGTGATTTATTCCAAAAGACGGCAGAGGAGATTCATCCTGAAAAATAGAGCTTGCTGTAAAAAAAAAAAAAAAAAAAAATCTGTGGGTCACCAGCGCGCTCTGCGCATGCTCGCTCCTGACTGCTGGCTTGTCTTGCAGGAAACACTTTGGAGATGGTCAGCGCTGTCTCCCCATTCAGAGACACCCAGATTTCCCGGAACAGCACCTTTTCTCCCGGATGAGAGCGAGAGGACACGCTTTGTAGAGTCGATTGAGAAGGCACATCGTGCGGCAGAGTGTAGAAAGGGTGGAGGAAAAAATACTGCACAGTACAGCAGGATCTTCAAGTGTGGAGTGAACTTTTAAGGCAGCTGATGCTCGGATTAGGCACAACAAAGATGGATGGACGGCATGTTGGGTTTGGAGGTGATTTTTTTTTTTTTTTTTTCAATCTAGAAGGAATTCTCTCTGACCTGCAAGAGATAAAACTGCTCTGGTAACTGTGTCTTTAAACCATCCTCAGGAATGCACAAAGTTAGCATCAAGAAAGTGAATCAGAAGCCAGGCATGGTGGTACAGGCCTGTAATCCCAGCCTCCGGGAAGTGGAGGCAAAGGATTACTGTGGAAGGCCAGCCCGAGACCCTATCCCAAAAACAATTCTAGAGGTGGGTGCCAGTGGCTCACGCCTGCAATCCTAGCTACTCAGGAGGCTGAGATTGGAGGATCAAGGGTCAAAGCCAGCCCAGGTAAGGAAAACCTGTGAGACTCTTATCTTCAGTAAACCACCAGGTTTACAGGTGCCGTGGCTCAAGTGGTAGAACGCTCTCACCTTGAGCTGGAGAGCTGAGGAACAACAGCCAGGCCCAGAGTTCAAGCCCCACAACTGACCAAAAAAAACCCAAAAACAATTCTAGCTGAGCACCAGTGGCTCACGCCTGTCTTTACAGCTACTCAGGAGGCTAAGATCTGACGATCAAAGTTCGAGGCCAGTCCATGAGATGCTTGCTTGGGTTACAGAAGGACACCTTGTCTTGCACTGGAAGTAAACCAGAAAAATACTTCAGGCGGGAGGTGCTTAATAAATACTGGAACCAACAGGAAGTTTCTATGTACAAAATGATCCCTCATTTAACAAATATTTTTTAATACCTAGGAATGCTTTCATATTGAAGCTAAAACAGTTTTTTGGTAGTATTAAGAGTTTGAACTTAGGTGTAGGTACTCTTCCATTTGAACCATGCATCTAGCCCTAAAACTCATTTTTTTTCTTTTGTGCTTGTCCTGGGGCTTGAACTCTGGACCTAGGTACTGTTTCTGAGCTTTTTCTCTCAAGGCTGGCGCTCTACCACTTGAGCCACAGCTCCACTTCTGGTTTTTGGGTGGTTCATTGGAGAGAAGAATCTCACAGACATTCTTGCCTATGCTCTGAAAATTATTACTAATCGTAAAATTTCTGAAAATTTTGGATTTTCCATGTCTTTTTTTTTTTTTTTTTTGTCGGTCGTGGGGCCTGAACTCTGGGCCTGGGCGCTGTCCCTCAGCTCTTCAGCTCAAGGCTAGTGCTCTACCACTTGAGCCACAGCGCCACTTCCAGCTTTTTTCTTTTTGCTTATGTGGTGCTGAGGAATCGAACCCAGGGCCTCAGGCATGCAAGGCAAGCGCTCTACCACTGAGCCACCTTCCCAGCCCATGGATTTTCCATGTTTATCAGGAGTTGTTTACCCGCTTATTGGAATTGTGATCCCCCCCCATTCTCTTCTAATAACCTTAGCAGACCTCTAGTATTTTACAGGCCTTTTGAGCTATATAACTTATGTTTGGACATCTAGTCCTGAGTTGTGTTGATAAATACTGTGTTGATAAAGTGAGCTCAATCATATATTTATCCTGCCTGAGAATGGGTAGTTTGAGCTCTGCAGGAGAAAATCTGCCCACCCATGCTCATCAGCTTATAAAAACACAGGCAAGAGCTTTTAAACATCCAAATGAAAGACTGATATGCGGGCTGGGAAGGTGGCTTAGTGCTGGAGTGCTTGCATGTATGAAGCCCTGGGTTCGATTCCTCAGTACCACATACACAGAAAAAGCTGGAAGTGGCCCTTGGCTCAAGTGGTAGAGTGCTAGCCTTGAGCAAAAGAAGCTCAGGGAGGGACAGTGCCCAGTGTCCCAGGACTGGCCCCCCCCCAAAAAAAAAGGGATTTATTTTCAGATCAACATGGCCAGACTCTCCAGGGCACAGCAGGGCTACCACAGTCCACAGGCTGGAAGCAGGAAGCCCAGGGGTGGGCTGGACTGCATTCCTAGGGGCTAAGCGCATGCGCAGAGCATGCTCACCCCTCCCTAGCAGCATGTGGCTCTAGCGTGTGCACCCTGACCTGAACCCTGAGCTTTTCTCTCCTCCTCAGGTCAGACTTCTGAGGTGCCCCCTGCTTGCCTGATCCTCAGGATTCAAGCCCCCTATCCCCTCCCCCACCAACTTCTCATGACAAATGTTTTGTTTCTAGAAGCTTAAAGCCACACCACCACCATCCGCAGAAAGATGGCAAATATGTCTATGTTTATACTGTTCCCAGTGGTTGCATAAAGTCCTTTATGTAAAGGTTACGTTGGGCTGGAGATGTGGCTGAGTGGCAGAGTGCTTGCCCTGCACGTGCAAGGCCATGGGTTCTATTCCTACCTGTACAGCATAGACAAGTTTGTTATGAGGTCTACATAAATAAAGGCACATGTAACACTTTTGAAATTAAAAAGGTAATCAAGCCAGGCACCGGTGGCTCACACCTATAATCCTAGCTACTGGAGAGGCTGAGATCTGAGGATCACAGTTTGGAGACAGCGCAGGCAGGGAAGTCTGTGAGCCTCTTATCTCCAATGAACCACCAGAAAACCAGAAGTGGTGCTGTGACTCAAAGTGGTAGAGCGCTAGCCTTGAGCAAAAGAGCTTAGGGACAGACAGTGCCCAGGCCCTGAGTTCAAGCCCCACAACCAACAAAGAGAAAAGAAAAAAAAAAAAAGCAATCAGAAATAAAAATTAAATAGCTTCTTTTGACTTCACAATCAAAGCTTAAGCTGACTGTAAGAAATCAAGCTGGTGATGATATAATTTGCCTAAGCAGAAAAGCAAGGGAATGTGGTTTGGTGGTAGAGTGCTTGGCTAGCATGCATGGAGCTCTGGGTTTGATTCCTCAGTACCACATAAACAGAAAAAGCCACAAGTAGCACTGTGGCTCAAGTGGTAGAGTCCAGCTAGCTTTGAGCAAAAGAAGCTCAGAGATAGTGCCCAGGCCCATGTGTTCAAGCCTTAGGATTGGCAAACAAACAAAAAAAACAAAAACACAAGGGGTGTGGGGCTAAGCAGGCTGGGATATGTGGGAGGTGCTTGTTATATTCACAGGAGAAAGCTGGGCACTGGTGGCTCACCTCTAATCCTATTTACTCAGGAGGCTGAGATCTGAGGACTGAGGTTGACATCCAGCCTAAGGAGGTAAGTCTGTGAGGTTCTTATTTCCAGTTAACCAGCAAAAAGCTGGAATTGGAGCTGTGGCTCAAGTAGTAGAGTGCCAGCCTTAATAAAGAAAGCTAATGGACTGTGTGTGTGTGTGTGTGTGTGTGTGTGTGTGTGTGTGTGTGTGTGTTGCGTGCGTGCGCGCACGCAGTGCATTACCTGTCCTGGGACTTGAATTCAGGACCTGGGCACTATCCATTAGCAATAAAACCTATTTTACATGGTTGCCAGCTTTCTGTGATGTTACCTATACCCTGTAGCCAGAAAAGCCAAGGGCTGGGGTTATGGGGGATAGCCTGGAATCCTGAGGGGCCAGGCAAGAAGCTTGCTCTCAAGGGCATGGCTGGGGAGGAGGGGGAGCTCACGGTGCAGGTCAGGGTGCACATGCTAGTATCAGTCCTGGAACCAGCTGCCTTGCGCATGTGCTTCACCCCTAGGAGTGAAGTCATTTCTTAACAAAGTGTCCAAGAGAGAAAGGAGGATTTACAAAGTGACAGAAACGGGAAGAATCTGAAGGAGAGAACGAACCAGTCAGAGAAGCAGAGACAGAGCAAGCTGTGAAGGGCAGGGAGAAGACAGGAAAGGCCAAGGACAGCTAACTGGGTCAGGAACTTGGACACAGCTAGGTGCTAGTGACTCACTCCTGTAATCCAGGCTACCCAGGATGCTGAGATCTAAGGATCAAGATGTGAAGCCAGCCTGGACGGGAAAAGTCTGTGAAACTTAGCTCCAATTAACCAAGCAAAAAGATGGAAGCAGAGGTTTCGCTCAAGCGGTAGGGCCCTTAAGTGAGAAAAGCTCAGGACAATCACCCAGTTCCCAAATTCAGGCCACAGGACCAGCACAAATTAAAAAAAAAAAAAATCAACAACAAAACAAAGATCAGAGCCGGGGCCGATGGCTCACGCCTGTAATCCCAGCTAACTCAGGAGGCTGAGATCTGAGGACCACAGTTCAAAGTCAGTGAGACTTGGGGGCTGGGAAGGTGGGTCAGTGGTAGAGTGGCTTGCTTTGCATGCCTGAGGCCCTGGGTTCGATTCCTCAGCACCACATAAGCAAAAAGAAAAAAGCCAGAAGTGGCGCAGTGGCTCAAGTGGTAGAGCGCTAGCCTTGAGCTGAAGAGCTGAGGGACAGCGCCCAGGCCCAGAGTTCAGGCCCCACAACTGGACCAAACAAACAAACAAACAAACAAACAAAGTCAGTGAGACTCTCATCTCCAATGAACCACCAGAAAACGGGAAGTGGCGCTGTGGCTCAAGAGGTAGAGTTCACTTTGAGCTGAAGACCTCCCAGACAGCGCCCAGGCCCAGAGTTCAAGCCCCACAACTGACTCAAAAAAAACACAAAAAGAAAAAAAAACAAAAAGGCCAGGAGATGAGACACTGTTTTTGGTTCTGAGCCACAGAGATCTGAGTCAGAAATGGGGGTGCTTTAAGCAGGGGGAAGTAAAGCAAGGCTATGGCAATGTCTGCCCCTACCTGAGATGTGGCCCGCATGGAGATTAAGTCTGAAACTATGGCTGCACTGTGAAAATTGTCCCCAGGTCTGGTTACATTTCAATGTCTTCAGAGTCTTCTACACCTCACAATCAAAAACTTCTAGACAGCTGGGCACCGGTGGCTCACGCCTGACATCCTAGCTACTCAGGAGGCTTTGATCTGAGGATCACAGTTCGAAGCCAGCTTGGACAGAAAAAGTCCCCATGAGACTCAAATCTCCAATGAACCACTCAAAAACAGAAGTGGTGGTGTGGCTCAAGGGGTAGAGAGCTAGCTTGAGGCAAAAGAGCTCAGGGACAGCACCCAGGCTCTGAGTTCAATCCCTATGACCAACATTAAAAAAAGAAAAGAAACTTCCAGAAAACAACTCCCAGAGGACAGAGGCCTTGTTACCAACTTCTTCATGCTCTCTTGTGCTTTCCTTTCTTTTTTTTTTTTTTTTTTTTGGGGGGGGGCCTTTCCTGAGACTTGAACTCAGGGCCTGGGCACTGTCCCTGAGCTTCTTTTGTTCAAGTCTATTGCTCTACTACTTGAGCCACAGCACCACTTCTGGCTTTTTCTGGTGGTGCATTGGAAGTAAGAGTCTCACAGACTTTCCTGCCTGGGCTGGCTTTGGACTACGATCCTCAGATCTCAGCCTCCTGAGTTGCTAGGATGACAGGGGTGAGCCCCCAGTGCCTGGCTCTTCTTGAGCCTTCAGTGAAGTTGGCTTTCTGCCCTTTAGGATTATGGGAAGCTGTGGAACTTTCCACACTGGCTCAGAAGCCAAATCTTCCATAAGGACATTTTGCATGAACACCTCCCACATGCCCACCCCAGGCTCTGGGAAAGTCCACCTCAACAGAACCACAGCCTGGACCTAACAGCTCCGAGTTATGTCCGGAGTTACTCAAGAGTCCACGAGATGCAGAGGAGGTTGGCAGGAGGTAGAGATGGAGGGGGCCACTGCTCTTAGGAATCCTGTTCAGGCGGCGGGGAAGGTGGCTCAGTGGTAGAGTGCTGGCCTAGCATGCATGAAGCCCTGGGTTCGATTCCTCAGTCCCACAGACACAGAAAAAGCTGGAGGTGGTGCTATAGCTCAAGTGGTAGAGCGCTAGCCTTGAACAAAAGCAGCTCAGGGACAGCGTCCAGGCCTAGAGTTCAAGGCCCAGGACTTGAGTGGAGGCCCAGAAGTGGAGAAAGGGGGAGTGGGGGGGAGAGACAGAGACAGACAGACAGAGACAGAAAATGAGGCTGTCTTCAGAGCTGTCTGTTCTAATGTCAGGTAGAGATTAGATTTGTTGTCATTCTTATTCTCTGTGTGTGCGTGAGTGTGTGTGTGTGTGTGTACACGCGCTCTCTCCTTCCTTTCCTTTCCTTTTTTTTTTTGGTCAGTTATGGGGCTTGAACTCAGGGCCTGGGAGCTATTGTGCCCAAGACTAGTACTCTACCACTTGAGCCACAGCACCGCTTCCCATTTGAGTAGTTATTGGTGATAAAGAGTCTCACGGGGACTTTTCGGCCCAGGCTGGCTTCGAACCACAATCCTTACTCACATCTCAGCCTCCTGAGTAGCTAGGATTACAGGTGTGAGCCACCAGTGCCTGGCCTTTTAGTTCCTTTTTATGTGTCATTACTGGGTTTTGATGGAGACTCAGGGTCTCAATCTCTAATTTGACATTTTTGATCTATCACTTGGGCCACAGCTCCACCTTTTGGTTTGTGCTGGCTAACTGGAGAAGTGTCTCACAGATTTTTCTGTCTCAGCTGGCTTCGAACTGCAATCCTCAGATCTCAATTCCTGAGTAGCTAGGATGACAGGCGTGAGCTACTGAGTTTTTGAGGCCAACTTTACATAGTGAGACTCTGTCTTGAGTAAAATATATAAACAAAGGCTAAAGGCAGAGCTCAAATGGGGGAGGGCCCTTGCCTAGCACGTGCAAGGGTTCAATCCTCAGTACCAACAACAAGGCAGACACACACACACACACACACAGAAAGAAAAAACCCAGAAAGCAAACAGTAATCTTACTGGAAACACAAAAGTAACGTAGGCACCCACATCTGGCCCCGCAGATGAAAAGCATGACATCTGTATTCTCTGTTTCAAGATTCCTAAGCAACTACAGTATAGTTAGTCGGTGAGGGAAAACTTGTCTTTATAGAAACATTGCAGCAAATCAAGTTCGGAAAGAACTCTACAATTAGGAAATCACCATTTTCTGGCTTCTACTGAAATGATTCATTCAGATGATGATCACAAGTGGGTGAAGGGTTGACAAGAGAGCTTTACAACTAGAGGAATCAGAACCAGTGATCATCTTAATATCACTAATTATAGCAGAGTGAGGCACGGTGCATCTCTACCCAAGAACCACCCTCACCAAGGAACCAATCCAAACTCTATGTGAGTATTTGGCACTAACTTCCATTTTTAAAAACACAGAGACAGAGGAGCAAATGAACAAACTTTGTCATTCAACAGTGCCCAACCACAGTGGTCCTCAGAAACCAGTGCTGGTTTCTGGTGCTGGACGTGGGGCTTGAACTCAGGGCCTGGGCGCTGTCCCTGGGCTTTTATCACTCAAGGCTAATAATGCTCTACCACTTTAAGCCGCAGTGTCACTTCCAGTTTTCTGGTGGTTAATTGGAGATAAAGAGTCTCATGGACCTTCCTACTTTCCTGGCCAGGCTGGCTGGCTTTGAACTGCAGTCCTCAGATCTCAGACTCAGCTTGTAGCGAGGATTAGAGGCCTGATCAACCACTGCCCAGCTCCACAAATATTTCTATGAAGGCTTACAAACACAAGCTTAATTTTGGAAAGCAAATTGGTTTTTTTGAAGTAGTGAATTTTTTAACTCAGGGCTTTACACTCTTTGAATCCTACTACTCCAGCCACCCTGCCCCTCCCCTTTCTAATGGCAGGATAATAATAGAATTTAAAAGACTGGAAGTGGTGCTGCGGCTCAAGTGGTAGAGTACTAGCCTTGGACACAGAGAGGCTCAGGGACAGCACCCAGGCCAAGTTCAAGCCCTAGAACTGGCAAAAACCAAAACCAAAACCAAAACCAAAACACTTTAGGGTTGGGAATGTGGCTTAGTGGTAGAGTGCTTGCCTAGCATGCATGAAGCCCTGGCTTCTATTCCTCAGAACCACATACACAGAAAAGGCCCAGAGTATTAAGGCCTGAGCAAAAGAAGCTCAGGGACAGTGCCCAAGCCCTGAGTTCAAGCCCCAGGACTGGCAAAACAAAACAAAACACTATGAGCCAAGTATCGTGTCTCATGCCTATAATCCTAGCTAATCAGGAGATGGAGATCTGAAGGTCTTGGTTTGAAGCCAACCCAGGCAGGAAAGTCTATGAGACTCTTATCTCTCATTAACTTCCAAAGAGCCAGAAGTGGAGCTATATGGCTAAAGTGACAGAGCTCCAGGCTTGAGAAAAAAAGTTAAGGGACAGAGCTCAGTCCTGAGTTCAAGCCCCAGTACCAGCACTAAAAAAATAAATACTTCTCGGACTTAAGAGGCTAGAGGATGAGTAAGTCTAATGGTACAACACTTTCCTAGCAAGCTCAAGGCCCTGAGTTCAAAGCCCCAGTTCTACCCATCCAGCCAGAAAAGCAGAAAAAGAATCTTATTGGCTAATTCCTGAGATTCAGGCAAGCAGCATGGCCTCAGCTGTAAATGCATATGTGCTCTTCAGAGCACGTTTGCCGACTACAGTCTGCTCTGCCATTCTGATACAGTGGCCAGAAGATGCTGAGACAAAGCCAAGGCCCGCCCACAGTACTGATGGGAAAGGTAGAGTCACCTCATTGGCTGGGCGCTTCTTCCTCACGGCCAATGATGCTTCAGATACCAGATGGTTTCATTTTTCAACTGCGGTCCAAAGAGAGGGTTCAGTTGGGCCAAGATTGCAATCAGCCAACTAAAAACATTGATGAGGAGAGAGAGAAAAAAAAAGAAAATCAAAACCCGATGAGATCATGTAGGAGCTTGAGGACTTTCATTTAAGATACAAAAAGCAGTATTATTAAGACTTCAATCTGGTCTGTAGGGGTGTCTCTGGTTCCAACCCCCCTCCCTCCCCCCCAAACCCCCACTCTGGCCCCTCCCCGGACACATTCTGCCTTCAATTTGAGACACAGTGGTCTTTTGTCCCTCATCACCTGATCACTTTACCAAGTAGCAAAGATGCCTGATTTCACCCAATCACAGGTGTCAACGTCACAAACTCCAGGGTTAGGGAAATCAGGTTTATCTTTTCCATTCTCCAAATGGTAAGGCCCACAAGTGATAATATGATCCCCCCATTTCTTTTCTTTTTCTTTGTGTGTATGTGTGTGCACATCCACGTACGTGCGTGCCAATCGTGGAGCTGGAACTCAGTGCTTTGCGCTCTCCCTGAATTTTTGTTGTTATTATTCAAAGCTGGCATTCTACTGCTTGAGCCACGCCTCTAGTCCTGGCTTTTTGCTGGTTAGTTGGAGATTAAAAGAGTCTCTCAGATTTGTCTTGCCAGGGCTGACCTCAAACCATGATTTTCAGATCTCGGCTTCCTGGATAGCTAGGAGTACAGATTAAAGTTCTGGGGGGATGGGAGGGGGGGGGAAGGAGGTAGGTGTGTGTGGTGTGTGTTTTGTGCGTTCTGGGACTTGAACTCAGGTCTGGGCACATCCTTGAGCCTTATTCATCCAAGACCAGTGGTCTATCACTTGAACCACAGTTTCATTTCCAGCTTTTGATGGTTCACTGGAGAAAAGTCTCACGTATTTTCCTGCCCCAGGCTGGCTTAAAACCTTGATCCTCAGATCTCAGCCTTCTGAGAAGCTAGGATTGATTACAGGTGTGAGCCACCAGCGCCCAGCAGCAACCTCTTTGGAAATACCTCATATGAGGAGGCCCCAGCCAAACTCCCTGGACTAAGGCCATGATGGATCGGGTGCTCTTCCTTCCATTTGCTGTCAAGTTTGGATCCTCCCAATGCAACGATCTAAAGCTCCAGTCTGCACATCAAGAAGAGACCCGACCTCCAGCACCCAAGCTGCTGCCCACAGAGGCGAGGCCTGGCACAAAAGGAGCTTTTGTACTGGAAACATGATCCCTGAGGGTTTCAGGCCCAAACAGATACATCAAGCTGATTTACTATGTCAACAAAGCAAACTCCGATGAGAAGAGGGCTTGCAGTGAGCTGTGCCCCTGGTCCATCTGAAGACGCCACACAGAAAAGGCAGCATGCACGGCAGCCATACTGAGAAGCTCTGGGCCGGCAGTGCGCCACTGATGGTACAAGCTCAGAGTCGTGGAAAATTCCACCCATACCCAGGATTTCCCCAGTCCCAGCAGGCAGCCCGTGTTTCCTAAGAGACCGGGATGTCACTGGCCAGAGCTTAGCAATGCCAAATAGAAAATTCATCAGCACCTACGCCAGGCCCCTGTCTCTCTTGTCATAGAGATTATGGCGTGTGGCATAAAGACACCCCCCCCCCTTCAAGGGGGCTTGGAGGCGTGGCTCAGGTGGTACAACGCCAGCCAATGAGCAAAAGCCTCAGGGTCAGGTGTGAGGTAGAGTCAACAACAATCAACAGAAAACCACCCTTGTAGCACGGGAGGGTGGGAGTTAAGCATCCGGGGAGTTTCTGATATCCTGGATGTTGGACTTCCCAGGTACCCTTTCCTTGAATTCTGGCCCTACTGTTAGGGAAACTGAGGCAGAGTCTAAGTCATTTGCCTAGGGTCACGATACTAATTAGGTAATAGCAGGTTTTAGAGCAGAACCCAGGTCAGATTAAAGTTCCCACTATAAACACGGGCCCTTTGCCAGGAGCCAGTGGCTCCCGCCTGTCATCCCAGCTACTCAGGAGGCTGAGATCTGAGGATCGTGGTTCGAAGCCAGCCCAGGCAGGAAAGTGCATGAGACTCTTATCTCCAATAAACTACTCAAAAAAGCCAGAAGTGGCACTGTGGCTCAGAGACAGTGCCCAGGCCAAGAGTTCAAGCCCTAGGACCAGCCAAAATAAAGGGTGGGGGGAGAGCTTTTGAGTCAGGTACTGAGGGGGTTTATGCCTGTAATGTCAGCATCTCAGGAGGCTGAGATCTAAAGGTCCCCATTCAAAGCCAGCCCAGGCAGAAAAATCCATGAGCTCTGAACTCCAACTAACCACTAAAAATCTGGAAGAGGAGCTGTGGCTCAAGTAGCAGAGCACCAGCCTTCCTGGAAGAGGCTGAGGGACAATGAGTTCAAACCCCAGGACTGGCATGGATTTGCACAACGCCCCTTCCGCACACCACAAACATGGATTATTTGAGATACTTTAAAACAAGAATCCATCTGCTAGCAGGTTGACAATGGCTTGTGGCCATCATCCTAGCTACTCAAGAGGGTGCAATCTGAGGAGCACCATTCAAAGTCAACCTGAGCAGGAAAGTCCACGAAATCCTTATCTCGATGAACCACTGAAAAGCCAGAAGTGGAGCTGTGGCTCAAGTGGTAAAGCCTTGAGCAAAAAAAAAAAACGTTCAGGGTCAGCACCTAGGCCCAGAGTGCAAGCACCAGGACTGGCACATATACACAAAAAAGACCACTTGGAGCCCAGTGCCAGTGGCTCATGCCTATAATTCCAGCTACTCAGGAGGCTGAGATCTGAGGATTGTGGTTCGAAGCCAGCCCAGGCAGGAAAGTCCGTGAGACTCTCATGTCTAATTAACCATCAGAAAACTGGAAGTGGTGCTGTGGCTCAAGTGGTAGAGCCCTTGCCTTGAGCTGAAGAGCTCAGAAACAGTCCCAGGCCCAGAATTCAAGCCCCCAACCCCCCAAAAATAGACCACTTGGTTTGCTCTCAGATCAGTACAAGGAAACTTTCTGAACTTATTTTTATCCCTTTTCCCCCTTGAAATGGGGTCTCACTCTGTTACCTAAGTTGGTCTATAATACCTGAGCTCAAGGAACCCTTCTGTTTAGGTCTCCTGATTATAAACTCTTCCCTACCCTCTCTCACTTTAGTGGTTAACTGGAGGTAAGAATCTCATGGACACTCCTGCCCAAGCAGGGTCTGAACAGCGATCCTTGGATCTCAGCCTCCTGGATTGCTAGGATTACAGGCATGCGTGACCGATGGCCGGCTAAACAGTATTTTTTGTTTCAAATCAAGGTAGGGGAGGAAAGACAAACAAACAAACAAACCCAACGGAGCACACAGTTTCAAGAAAATTCTTTGGGAAATAATCCAGGCCAGTTCATTTGAAATTCCACGGAGGAATTTTCCCCTCTGACCAGCTGAGCTCTGCACCCGCCCTTCTCTCTACCTCCTGACTTCAAAAATTTCCCTTCAAAGCTGATAATAAACACGCAGGGTACTGAAAGGAGAGGAGGAAGAAAAAAAAAAAAATCAGCCACTGTGAATTGATGGAAGTGGGTGGAGGAAGGGATCAGATTCCAATGAACCTATTAGCTCATGTGGCCCTGGGCAGGAACTCAGTGTACCCCCGTGTTTGCCCGATCGGGTCCACGTGTCTTCACAGCCCAGGGCCAGCAAAGAACAAGCTCCAGAGAGACTATGATGGCGCAGCCGCAGTTTCAAGCACTGCCGGGCTGGAATCTAGAAGCCCTCACGGCCATGTTTCCAGTTTTATTTTCTTGAACCAGTATACTAGGGCTTGAGCTCAGGGCCCCGTGCTCTGGCTTGGCTTCTTCACTCAAAGCTGGTGCTCTACCATTGGAGCCATCCCTGCACTTCTTTTTTTGGTAGTCACTTGGAATGAGGAGGCTTAGACTTTTCTGGCGAGGCTGGCCTTGAACGGCGATCCTCCGATCTCAGCCTCCTGAGTAGCTAGGATAACAGGCGTTGAGCCACCAGTGACCGGCTGGTGAATTTTAATGATGAGGAAAAGAAGTTTCTAGTAAGCTTCAGACATGACTCAATGGTAGAGCTAGGACCCCTCTTCCGATGCCTCATTCATTCTCAGATTGTTTACCAGGGTAGGCTGCCTGCTAGACTCTGAGGATGACAGACCATACCCAAGAGAAGATGATCTCTAAAAGACAAAGATGGCAGAGGTCTGTTTTGGTTGAGATAGGTATGGTGACAGCACCTTGGCTGTGAACTCAGCTCTTGGTTCTTAGAATTCTCCAAGCATGGGCTGGGAAGGTGGCTCAGTAGCACAGTGCTTACCTAGCATGCATGAAGCCCTGCGTTAGATTCCTCAGTACCACATACAAAGGAAAAGCTGGAAGTGGCGTTGTGGCTCAAGTGGTAGAGTGCTAGCCTTGAGCAAAAAGCAGCTCAGGGACAGTGCCCAGGCCCTGAGTTCAAGCCCCAGGACTGGCACCAAAAATTAAGAAGAATTCTCCAAGCATAAGACCAAGGGCTGTCATCTTAGTTACTCAACAGGCTGAGATCTGAGGATCAGAGTTGGTAGACAGCCTAGGCAGGAAATCTGTACAATTTGTATTGCCAATGAACCAGCAAAAAAACAAAAACAAGACAAACCAAAACCACTGGAAGTGGAGCTGTGGCCTAAGCAGTAGAGTTCCAGCTTTGAGTGAAAAGGTAAAAAGTGCCCAGGCCCTGAGTTCAAGCCCTAGTACTCGCATACACACATGCGCAAATGCGCACACATGCTTCTACACCACTCTCTCAAACCATGCTGGACCTGTGGTTCCACACTGAGATGTGAGAAGCGCAAAGGCTCATGTGGATCAAGTACTTGTTAGACTATGCTGGTGGTAGCCAGGGTCAGTACAGGACTGACCTGTCGGGGGACTCCTTCTCAGTCCAGCAGGAAAGCAAGCAGTTACCTGCCCTTTGCGCCACCAGGGCGAGCTAGGTAATGCTGATCCAATTCAATGGCACCCATACTTTCAAGGGAAATAACAGTATTAAAAAAGAGGCGAAGCTGGGCATCAGTGGCTCATACCTTGGGCACTGGTAGCTCACATCTGTCATCCTAGCTACTCAGGAGGCTGAGATCTGAGGATCACCATTCAAAGCCAGCTCAGGCAGGAAAGTCCTTGAGACTCTTCTCTCCAATTATCCACCAGAAAACAGGAAGTGGTGCTGTGGCTCAAGTGGTAGAGCACTTGCCTTGAGCTGAAGAGCTGAGGGACTGTAGCTCAAGTGATAGAGCGCTAGTCTTGAGTACAAAGAGGCTGAGGAACAGTGCCCAGGTCCTGAGTTCAAGCCCCACTACAGAGAAAAAGAGAGAGAGAGAAAGAGAGAGAGAAAGAGGAAGGAAGGAGGGAGGGAGGGAAGGAAGGAGGGAAGGAAGGAAGGAAGGAAGGAAGGAAGGAAGGAAGGAAGGAAGGAAGGAAGGAAGGAGGTGATTATGAAACCAAGAGCTGTTACTCATACTTGACATACTAGCTACTCAGGAGGCTGAGATCTGAGGATCCCAGTTTGAGGCTAGCTTGAGCAAACAAATCGGACTCTTGTCACCAATTAACCAGCAAAAAGCTGGAAATGGAGGACATGGCTTAAGTGGTAGAGCACCAGGCTTGAGTAGAAAAATAACTGAGAGCAAAGCCTTGAAGTACCAGCACACACACAGAATTGAGTATTAGAGTTGAGTTGTATTTTAATTCTAGCTATATCAACGATTACCGGGCATGGCCCCAGGTTAAGTGGTATTACCTCCAAGCCAGTTTCCCCCTTTGTAAAGTAGAGACGCTAATCCTCGTAAGGAGGTGTTAGGAATTAAGAGTTAATCCAGGCTCTGTGCAGGGCTGACAAGCAGCAACTAGAAAACACTTGTGTTTCCTGGTCTTTATCTGTGAGCTGGCTAATGGCATATTCAAACGGCGGAATAGGACTCCAGGAAGGACTCCAGGCCTGGGCGCTGTCCCTTCCCTTTTTGACTTAAGGTTAGCACTCTACCACTTGCACCACACACCTCCACTTGTGGCTTTTTGCTGGTTAACTGGAGATCAGAATCTCATAGACTCTTGGACTTTCCTGCCTGGGGTTGGCTTGGACCCATGATCCTTAGATCTCGGCCTCCTGAGTAGCTGAGATTGCAGGCGTGAGCAGCGGCACGCGGCCCGCTTCTTCAATGGAGCACGAGGTCCAGCTTTGTTGGGGACAGGAGGGGGGAGGACACACGTGCTCATCTGGTGGCCTTGGCCTGAGAACAGATTAACTTTCCTGCAGCTCTGCTCGCACTGGTACAGGGACTCCCCCATGCCCACGTCCTCAGCTCTGCACTGCAGGGCTGGGCCTGGTCAAGCCAGCCCTGGGCCTGGTCTCTGCCAACTGGTGCCATCTGGTGAACTAACCATGCCTTCCCCAGTGCAGTCTGAATCCCTTCTAGTCTGTTCTTCCTTAGCTACTACTGTGCCTTAAACGTAGGGTAGCAAAAGCCAGGTGCTGATGTGCATGCCTGTAATGCATGCCTGTAATCCCAGCTACGCAGGAGGCTGAGATAGGAGGATTACAGCTCAAAGCCATTTGGGGGAGGAAAAGTCTGTGAGACTCTTTATCTCCAATGAACCAGCAGAAAAGGCTGGAAGTGGAGCTGTGGCTCAAGTGGTAGGATGCCAAGCCTTGAGCAAAAGCAGCTTGGGGAAAGCGCCCGGGTCCTGGGTTCAAGCCCCAGGACTGGCACAAAGACAAAAACAACCTAAGGTAGCAAAAATAGTTTCTGTGTATGTATATGTATGAGAGTAAGACACACACACACACACACACACACACACACACACACACACACACACGCACGCACGCAGGGCAGTATGCAGTGTCAGAGGAGCATAAATACAAGGTGACTGTCTTGCTAGCTTTAGATGGATCGGCTAGATGTCCAGGAGTTCACGCAGCCTCTAGGTAATTTGTTGGCCAACTATCAACCAGCAAAGGAAACAAGGATCTCAGTCTGAACCTCAAGGAACTAAATTCTGCCAGAGCCACACGAGTCTGAATCTCTGTCTTCTGATCAGAGGCCACCGTCCTGTCACACCGCGGGAACGTGCCCCGTGGCACCTTGCTCTGCACCGGAAGCCGCTTTCCTTGCTTCTCTCCTGACTTCAAGACCGGATCTACCAAAGGCCTTCTAGCTTGTTCACGGTCCTTCCCCGCCGAGCAACACCCTCAGTGCCACAATTCCCCTTCACTGACAAATCAGAAAGGGAAAGATTCACCAGGTGCTGGTGGCTCACGCCTGTCATCCTAGCTACTCAGGAGGCTGAGAGCGGAGGATCGCAGTTCAAGGCCACCCTAGGCAGACGGCTAGAGTCTTACCTCCAATTAAACACCAGGAAACTGAAAGTGATGCTGTGGTAGAGTGCTTGCCTTGAGCTCAGGCTCAGGCTCAGCACCCAGGCCCAGAGTTCAAGCCCCATGACCGACCGAAAAAAGAAAGAAAGAAAGAAAGAAAGAAAGAAAGAAAGAAAGAAAGAAAGAAAGAGAGAGAGAGAGAAAGAAAGAAAGAAAGGAAGGAAGGAAGGAAGGGAGAAAGAGAGAGGGGGGAGGGAGGGAGGGAGGGAAGGAAGGAAGAAGGAAGGAAGAAGGAAGGAAGGAAGGAAGGAAGGAAGGAAGGAAGAGAAAGAGGGAAGGAGGGAAGGAAGAAAGGAAGAAAGAAAGGAAGGAAGGAAGGAAGGAAGGAAGAGAGAGGAGGGAGGGAGGGAGGGAGGGAGGGAGGGAGGGAAGGAAGGGAAGGAAGGAAGAAGGAAGGAAGGAAGAAAGAAAGAAAGGAAGGAAGGAAGGAAGGAAGGAAGAAAGAGAGAGGGGGGAGGGAGGGAGGGAAGGAAGGAAAGAAGGAAGAAGGAAGGAAGGAAGGAAGGGAAAGAGGGAAGGAGGGAAGGAAGGAAGAAAGGAAGGAAGAAAGAAAGGAAGGAAGGAAGAAAGAAAGGAAGGAAGGAAGAAAGAGAGAGGGGGAGGGGGGGAGGGAGGGAAGGAGGGAAGGAAGGAAGGGAAGGAAGAAGGAAGGAAGGAAGAAAGGAAGGAAGGAAGAAAGAGGGGGGGAGGGAGGGAGGGAAGGAAGGAAGAAGGAAGGAAGAAAGAAGGAAGGAAGGAAGGAAGGAAAGAAGGAAGGAAGGAAGGAAGGAAAGAAGGAAAATGAAATTGCTTCAACAACTGCAGATGTACTGAGAAGGCAAAACAACAAGACAAAAACAAAAAGTTCAACCGCTACCCTGCCGGGCCTATGCTTTGATCAGCAGCCGTGTGGCTGCCTAACACCCCTCCGGTTTTGGGGTACACGTTGGCTAGTTTTTAGGCCCAAGTTCAGAATTTCAACCCCCCGAGGCCCAGGCAGGGTGACTTAAACCCCGTCCCGTCGGGGATGAGGGAGAAGCTCTGTAGTAAAAGGTGGGTTCCATTGTGCGGGAGGTCCTTGGCTTGAACCCCAAGACTACAAAACCAAGACACCCCCCAGCAAAAGCCCTGCTCTGCGCTGTTACTGCACACTCCAACTTCCTCATCTCCCCCAAACCCTGCGCCATCTTCCCAATAGCTCTTGCTCAATGACCTGGCAGCATGCAACGCTTTCTCTTTTTTTTTCTGGTACTTTCCACAGCCTCCAGATGGGGGCTAGCTCCTCCCCTAGGCGGGCCCAGAAGGCTGCTTATTCCTGGCCATGAGTCGGTGACATTTTTGCCACTCCCTGCTGTCCTGAAGACAATCCTTCCTCACCCCTGGTGGCAGGCTGACTTTCCCTTTAGGAGAAAGAAGTTTGGTTTCCTCCATCCTCTCCACCTTCTGGAACATTCCCAGCCCCGCCCCTACCCGGCATAGGAAGATCTACCAGCCAGAGGGCCCCTGCCTTAGCCACCAGGGAGGAACCTGCTCCAAGATCCCAAGGAGATGCCAAAAGCCAAAGAGAGATCCGAACTGTAGCTAGAGACCTGCTTTCCTCTGTGCTCTCCTAAGATTAAAGTTTCAGCACAAATTAGGCCGAGGAAGAGGGGATCGTGCTAAAAAATTATAATCCATGGCAACAGAAGTGCCATGCATCTGGCCTCCCTTGAAAGAAGGAAGACAAAGTACGAGGAGTGAGCTGGGAAGGTGGCTCAGTGGTAGAGCGCTCGCCTAGCATGCACGAAGCCCTGGGTTCGATTCCTCAGTACCACAGACACAGAAAAAGCCAGAAGTGGCACTGTGGCTCAAGTGGTAGAGCGCTAGCCTTGAGCAAAAGAAGCTCAGGGACAGCGCCCAGGCCCTGAGTTCAAGTCCCAGGGCTGGCCAAAAAAAAAAGGGCAGACAAGCTACCGGGCACTGGTGGCTCACACCTGTCATCCTAGCGACTCAGGAGGCTGAGATCTGAGGATCGCAGTTCAGAGCCAGCCTGGACAGAAAAGTTCCCATGAGACTCTTATCTTCAATGAACCAATCAAAAACCAGAAGTGGAAGAGCCAAAAAAAAAAAAAAAAAAAGGGCCAGGGACAGCACCCAGACCCTGAGTTCAAGCCTCACAACTGACCCCCCCCACTCCCCCACCCCCCAAAAAAGGCAAGCCAAGTGTTATTCAGGATAGAGGAACCTGGGCTCCTGACTCCTAGTCTCAGTAATTCCTTCTGTATCATTCTGCTGGTTCAGATGGAAAGATGCTGAATTAGTCACGTGCTAAAAATATGCCCATTTTCCAAGAAGCAAAGATATTCTTATGATGCAACACTCAATTTCTAATTTCCCCCTGAAGACTCAAGTGTCGAGATTCTGGATAAACTGTAATGTAATCGAACACCAACACTTAACCTGTGGGGTCTGGGCACAGTAGTGCATGCCTATAATCCCAGCACATGGGAAGTTCAAGTTTTTTCGTTTTTTGGGGGGGTCTGGTCGTGGTACCTGAACTCTAGGCCTGGGCGCTGTCCCTCAGCTCTTCAGCTCAAAGCTAGCGCTCTACCACTTGAACCACAGCACCACTTCCGGCTTTTTTTCTTTTTGCTTATGTGGTGCTGAGGAATGGAACCCAGGGCCTCATGCATGCAAGGCAAGCACTCTACCACTGAGCCACCTTCCCAGCCCCAAGACTACAAGTTTGAGATCAGCTAAGGATACATCCTACTGATTTCTATGCCAGCCCGGGCTACATAGCAAGACTCTGTTTCAAACACCCAACCAGCCTACCAATGCACAGATTTTCTCTGCTGAAGTACCAACAAGAAACTGGTTGATGGGCTGGGAAGGTGGCTCAGTGGTAGAGCGCTTGCCTTGCATGCATGAGGCCCTGGGTTCGATTCCTCAGCACCACATAAGTAGAAAAAGCCAGAAATGGCGCTATGGCTCAAGTGGTAGAGCGCTAGCCTTGAGCTGAAGAGCTGAGGGACAGCGCGCAGGCCCAGAGTTCAGGCCCCACGACCGGACCCCAAAAACAAAAAAAAAAAAACTGGTTGATACTGGTGAAAACCTGACAACTCAAAGCACAAACAGGTTCTGCCTGCTCTCCTCTTTTCTAGAGTCAAACCTTAACCTAGAAGGAACTGGCAGGGAAAAAAATCTACCACAAACAGAAGGCAATTTAGAAGCCCACATAGCACTTCAAAACAGGGCTTTTGTTCAGGAAAGCCAACTTGCTCTGGGTGTGGCTCACTTCAAAAGAAATACTTTCCAAAAAAAAAAAAAACCCACATATTTGTGCACAGCAGTGAAGTTTTCGTTTAAATTTCAAATTTATTTTAATGTAGAAGCCCAATGCTTTGGGAGAATAGGATTGAAACAATTAGAGGCCTAAATGGCGTCGGTGTTTTCTTGTTAAATAGGATAGATGTTCAGCTTTCAAACAAAGAAAAGTGAATTCTGAAAACTAACACTAGGCTGGGAAGGTGGCTCCATGGTACGGTGCTTGCCTAGCATGCATGAAGCCCTGGGTTCGATTCCTCTGTACCACATAAGCAGAAAAAGCCAGAAGTGGTGCTGTGGCTCAAGTGGTAGAGTGCTCGCCTTGAGTTCAAGCCCTAGGACTGGCAAAACAACAACTAACAACACTCCTTGCTCATCTCCCTGAGACATGGTCTCCCAAAACATTCAACTAAGAACACTAGGACTTAGCACAGTGGCTGACACCAGTCATGCCGCTGCTCAAGAGGCTGAGATCTGAGAATCACAGTTTGAAGCTAGTCCAGGCAGAAAAGTATGGGAGACTCTTATCTCCAATGGACCAGCAAAAAAAAGTCAGAAGTGGAGATGTGGCTCAAATGGCAGAGCACCAACTTGGATCTAAAAAAGCCAAGAGAAAGCATGAAGGCCTGAATTCACACCCCAGTACCAACACACACACCAAGTTTAAAAAAAAAAAAAAAAAAAAAAGGGCTCTGTGAACTAACTACACCAGCATGTCATGAAATGACAGGGCTGAAATGTTCCACAATAGTAAAATAAAAGTAGGGTAATTATCATTTGCAGGTAATTATAATCATTATGGTTGTGCCAATCACACTGTACTCTTATCCCAAAAGAACAGAGCAGGGCTGGGAAGGTGGCTCAGTGGTAGAGCGCTTGCCTTGCATGCCTGAGGCCCTGGGTTCGATTCCTCAGCACCACATAAGCAAAAAGAAAAAAGCCGGAAGTGGCGCTGTGGCTCAAGTGGTAGAGCACTAGCCTTGAGCTGAAGAGCTGAAGGACAGTGCCCAGGCCCAGAGTTCAGGCCCCACAACCGGACCCCCCCCCCCAAAAAAAAAAAAAGAATTGGGGCTGGGAAGGTGACTCAGTGGTAGAGTGCTTGCCTTGCATGCATGAGGCCCTGGGTTCGATTCCTCAGCACCACATAAGCAGAAAAAACCAGAAGTGATGCTGTGGCTCAAGTGGTAGAGCGCTAGCCTTGAGCTGATGAGCTGAGGGACAGCACCCAGGCCCAGAGTTCAAGCCCCATGACTGGCAAAAAAAAAAAAAAATTCAAGAACAGAGCAGGCTGTGAAGATGGCTCAGTGGTAGAGTGCTGGCCTAGCACTCATGAAGCCCTGGGTTCGATTCCTCAGTGCCACATACACAGAAAAAGCCAGAAGTGGAGCTGTGGTTCAAGTGGTAGAGGGTTAGCCTTGAGCAAAAGAAGCTCAGGGACAGTGCCTAGGCTTTGAGTTCAAGACCAAGGACTGGCAAAACAACAACAACAAAAAAACAGATATTACCATGAATTACAATGATAATTACATAGCATGTAGCATGCTAAACACTGCAAAGTCTACTGTCAGTGTAGGTATTCCCATAAGGCCTAAGCACCAATGAAACGAATGTTTAAATCACACACATTGTCAAGGAGAATTACTTAGGATTTTAGAAAGTGACCACTTACAAGAAATAATATACTTACAAGAGATAGCAGCAAACGGAACAGGTCACCAACATTGTGATGATAACTCTAAAAAAAAAAAAGAAAAGAAAAGCCAGTATTATTAGATATGGTAAGTCCCCTTCCGTGTCACGTACTACAAGCACTGTACCCCATGGAAATGGCCATGAGTCTGTTCAAAATCTCGCTGAATGCCAACAGCTCACGCCTGTCATCCTAGCTACTCAGGAGGCTGAGATCTGAGGATCACAGTTCAAGGCCAGCCTGGGCAGCAAAGTCCCATGATTCTCTTCAATTAACCGGCAGTAAGGCTGAAGTGGAGGCGTGGCACAAGTAGTGGAGCGCCAGCCTTGAGAAAAGGCCTAGGTAGTGCCCAGGCCCTGTCTTCAAGCCCTAAGGTTGGCACGTGTGCACGTACACACACACACACACACACACTCACACACACACACACAATACAAAAATAACAGGATGTGTACTAATGCCACAGATTCGATATACAATCCAAGCTTTGCTACAACTGAAGTGTATAGACAGTAGTATTAGGTAGAATTCTCTGTGATGAATTAACACTATACTTTTTATTACCAATCGTGGGACTTGAACTCAAGGCCTGGGCACTGACCCTGAGCTCTTTGTGATCATGGCTACCGCTCTGAGCCACAGCGCCACTTCTGGTTTTCTGATGGCTCATTGAGATTCAGAGTCTCAAGACTTTTCTTGCCTGTGTTGGCCTTGAATGGTGATCCTCAGATCTCAGCCTCCTGAGTCGCTAGGATGACAGGCGTGAGGCCCCCGACACCTGGGGATACATTTTTTTTTTTGGGGGGGGGGGTTCGGTCGTGGGCCTGAACTCAGGGCCTGGGTGCTGTCCCTCAGCTCTTCAGCTCAAGGCTAGCGCTCTACCACTTGAGCCACAGCGCCACTTCCGGCTTTTTTTTTCTGCTTATGTGGTGCTGAGGAATCGAACCCAGGGCCTCATGCATGCAAGGCAAGTGCTCTACCACTGAGCCACCTTCCCAGCCCCTCTTTTTTTTTTTAACTGTAACTTTTTCATCTTTTCTTTTTTGATACTGGGGATTTGAACCCATGACAATGCCCTTCTTAGGCAAGTGCTTAGCTACATCCCAGCCCTTAACACTGTATTTCTAAAAGTGCATTGTCTCTAGCAGGGCCTCTCATCCACAAAGCAAGCTTGGATGTGGGTGTATGATCAGCCCAGTTTCAGCGTTTCTAAGAACGCATAGCCAGGTACTGGTGGCTCACACCTGTAACTAAGAAGGCTGGGATCTGAGGATCAAGGTTCGAAGCCATCCTGGGCAAGAAAGTCTGCGACACTCTTTTCTCCAATCAATCAGTAAAATAAATAAATAAAAAATAAAAAAATAATGCAGAAGTGGAGCTGTAAGGGCTGGGAAGGTGGCTCAGTGGTAGAGCGCTTGCCTTGCATGCTTGAGGCCCTGAGTTCGATTCCTTAGCACCACATAAGCAAAAGAAAAAAGTCGGAAGTGGCGTTGTGGCTCAAGTGGTAGAGCGCTAGCCTTGAGCTGAAGAGCTGAGGGACAGCGCCCAGGCCCAGAGTTCAGGCCCCACAACCGGACCCCAAAAAAAAAAGTTTGGGCACCAAAGAATAAGAGAAAGAGTCAGACAGACAGAAAGAGAAAGACTCATTATTTCCTCTCTTGTTTTTTTTTTTTTTTTGCCAGTCCTGGGGCTTGAACTCAGGGCCTGGGCACTGTCCCTACGCTTCTTTGGCTCAAGGCTAGCACTCTACCACTTGAGCCATAGCACCACTTCTGGCTTTTTCTGTGTATGTGGTACTGAGGAATCGAACCCAGGGCTTCATGCATGCTAGGCAAGCGCTCTACCACTGAGCCACCTTCCCAGCCTCTGTTTCTCTTTCAAAAAGCTCCTCATGGAAATCTCTTTCCTCCTGGGCAGGAACACAAAGGCGCCATGCCTCTGATCATGTAAAATACTTCTTCTCAAAATGAATTCCAGGAGATGGAAAAATCAATCCATGTCTTTTCCTCCCCAAAGCTGAGCAGATTGGCTTTGAGGCAGAGTGTGTGCTGAGCACCAGGGAGGCCTAAATGCAATCCGCACTGCCGGAAGCAAAGTGAAGAAAAGGGACAGGAAGGAAGGGGGGAAGGGAGGGAGAAATCTCTGCCCCCAAAACAGCAGCTGTGTCATTCGCAGGCCTGGCCGTCCACACTTGAGCCTGTGGTCTGCTCAATCCCCACTGACATTAGGGCTTTTCCACATCTCTCCTAAGCAGATTGCTTCCTTCCCGTCGCCATGATGAGTAACAAAGTTCACCAGCCTGGCTTGGCTCAAACGTCATCCTCCCGTCCCTTTCCTTCTATCCACAAGCAATGGCAAATTCATCTTTCTCCAAGATGTCTTCCTTTGATCTCTTGCCAGCTGCAGGTTTTCCACTGCCAGCCTCTTATTATCCAGGGTGGGGAGAGGGTGCGGGGAGTGGGGGTTGCGAGGGGGGGGGTGCTAAGCCTATTTTCCAGAACCTGGTAAATCTCATGGATTATCCTGTCCCAAGATGGCTTCAAGTCTTGATCCTCAGATTTCAGCCTCTTGAGGAGCTAGGATTATAGACAGGTCTAAGCCATTGGTCCACCAGCTCCTGCGCTTGAACTCAGTCCTGGGGCTTGAACTCAGGGCCTGGGGGCGCTGTCCCTGAGCTTCTCTTGCTCAAGGCTAGCACTCTACCGCTTGAACCACAGCGCCACTTCCAGCTCTTTCTGTGATGTGGTGCTGAGGAATCGACCCCAGGGCTTCATGCATGCAAGGCAAGCACTCTACCACTGAGCCACCTTCCCAGCCCTGGTGTGCATTTTCTATGGTTAATTTCAATTGATTACATTCATAACCTCACTAGGTCACATTCGCAATAGATACATTCCTTCCCTGATTACTTGGCCCAGGATTACCCAGGATGCCCCAGGGAAAGTAACAGTTAACAAAATGCATAAGCATTTCCTAGCTTGCCCTGCCTTGGCTAGCTTACCAGCTTGGAGGGGTTGGGGGAGGGGGGACCGGGAGTGATACAACACACCAGACAAACAAGAAACAAACAATAACCATCAACCATAATCAGCATGCTGGAACGATCCCAGATCTGACAGCAAGGCAGGGTTGATGGGACGGACAGGTGTTTGGAGGGCACAGAAGCCATTTTACAAGGGGATCTTCCCTTCAGGAAAAGCTTTCCCCAGAAATGCTGGAGAAGCCTTGGTGGGGGGGGGGGGGGGGGGGGACCAGCAGCAATCTAGAGGGATCGGAGGAAGGAATGACAGAAAACCTAATCACATCTTTCAGCTGAACTGACACAGGCTAAGGGAGCAGGGGCAAAAGGAAAAAGCAGACAAGCCCGCTGAGATGATCTGCAAATAATGTGAACACAGAAGCCAGGATCACTGCAGACAGCCAGAACTGTCAGACACCATCTTTGCAATATTGATGAGGGTTTGAGCTAATGGAGACATTTGTACAGTAAAAAAAAAAAAGAAAAAAGAAAACCTAACTAGGTGCCAGAGATTCGATCCCTGTCAACCTAGCTACTCAGAAGGCTAAGATCTGAGAATCATGGCTCAAAGCCAGCCTGGAGCAAGTAAGTATGTAAGACACTTTATCTCCAAGGAACCACAGAGAAGCTGGTAGCTCAGAAAAGCTGTGGCTCAAGTGGTAGAATGCCAGCCTAAAGGGAAAAAAAAATTTTAAATATATATATCAAGGACAGTGCCCAGGTTTTGAGTTCAAGTTCTAGTACCAGCACACACACACACACACACACACACACACACACACACACACACACACACACACACACAAGTGAAAACCTACAGAATTTGAGTCCAGCTCCTTACTTGGGATCTAGCTGAGTGTGGTGGCTCATGCCTATAATCCCAGCATTGGGGAGGTGGAGGCATGAGGAGGTGGAGGATCATGAGTTTGAGGCTAGCCTCAACTATACAGTAAGACCCTGTCTGAAAAAAAAAAAAAGAAATATGAAAATAGAAAGCCAGCCCTCCTCTCCTGTCACCCCTTCATTCATTGCAAACACAGTGTTTTTGTCTTAATTCCAAGCTTTTGCTCCTGTGCCCCAGCCTAGAATCTTCTCTACAGAGAGCTAAAACAGCTGTGACACCCCCTCCCCTGCCCCCAAGCAATACAATTCTATATACAAGCTCCCCAGGCTCACACCTGTCACCCTAGCTACTCAGGAGGCTGAGATCTGAAGATCACAGTTCAAAGCCAGCCTGGGCAGAAAAGTCTGTGAGACCCTGATCTTTAATGAAGGTCCAAATAAAATAATAATAATGATGATGATGATGATGATGATGATGATAAGCTGGAAGAGCAGCTGTGGCACAAGTGGTAGAGCTCTAGCCCTTGAGCAATTAAGCTCCAAGACCTGAGTTTAAGCCCCAGGACCAGCACATGCGCGCACACTTGCACACAACCAACAATGCCAAATCCTGCTTCTTAGAAGCTGCATGCAGAAGGAAGGAAGGATTCAGAGGCGAAGTCTCATGTTATTTTCAGGTGGCTTGGCAAACTTTCACACACCTATGAACACCCAAGCACCTGTATTCACAGACACAAGTATGAACGTTAATTATGGCAGCCCTCCTGGGGGGGGGGGGGGCTAGCTCTTTCTGCTTGTGTAGATGTTTGGAAGCCTTGTACTCCGGCCTCTGCTCCCTCCTCCTATCCAGCAAGGGAGCTGTGGAAAAAAGAAGGAACAACAAAATGGAAGCTTTTTAGAGAACCTGTGGATTTCTAAAGAGAAAAGGGGGAAGTCATAAAGAACAGGAATGAGGAGGAAACGTGTTTGGGGGAGTGGCCATCATCCCATCCTTTTTCAGTTGCAGGAAAGACTGCCAGGAAGAGCGAGGGACTAGCTTTAGGCTATTGATAAATTCAGAAAAGGATTTTCCTCCCCTCTAGCTCATCAGCTATGGAGAATCTCAGTTCCCAGGTTTCTGCACTGCTCAGTGGAAGAGCATAAAAATTCTCCCCTATAATGCTGTCCCTTTATCTTCTTTATAAAGATCTATTTAATCCTATCAGAAATACTTTCTTAGCCAGGGGGCTGGCGGTTCACATCTATCATCCTAGCTACTCAGGAGGCTGAGATCGGAGGATCGTAGTTCAAAGCCAGCCCAGTCAAGAAAGTCTGTTGTTTTTTTTTGTTTTTGTTTGCTAGTCCTGGGGCTTGAACTCAAGAGCCCGGGCTCTGTCCCTGAGCTTCTTTTACTCAATGCTAGCACTCAACCACTTGAACCACACTCAGTGCCACGTCTGGGTTTTTTCTGTTTATATGGTACTGAGGAACCGAACGCAGGGCTTCATACATGCTAGGCAAGCGCTCTACCACTAAGCCACCTTCCCAGCCTTCTGTGAGATTTGTGCCTCAAATGAACCAATTAAAATCCAAAAGTGGAGCTGTGGCTCAAAGGGATAGAGTGCTAGCCTTGAGCAAAAAAAGCTCAGGGAGGGCTGGGAAGGTGGCTCAGTGGTAGAGCGCTTGCCTTGCATGCATGAGGCCCTGGGTTCGATTCCTCAGCACCACATAAGCAAAAAGAAAAAAGCCGGAAGTGGCACTGTGGCTCAAGTGGTAGAGTGCTAGCCTTGAGCTGAAGAGCTGAGGGACAGCGCCCAGGCCCAGAGTTCAGGCCCCATGACCGGACCCAAAAAACAAAACAAAAAAAAACAAAGAATTCACCACAGTCTGAGCTAGAGACGTGGCTGTGGTAGATTCCAGATAGAAGGCCTTGAAATCAACCCTCAGTATTGCTAATAATAATACACCATAATCAATGAAGTGGTTCAGTTCCTTCATGTATTTAAAAAAGCGGTTTGTGGGCTGGGAAGGTGGCTTAGTGGTAGAGTACTTGCTTAGCATGCATGAGGCCCTGGGCTTGATTTCTTGGTACCACATAAACAAAAACAAGTAACTTTTTAAAAAGCGATCTGTAGGCCAGTCACCAGTGGTTCATGCCTATAATTCCTAACCATTTAGGAGGCTGAGATCTGAGGATCAGGGTTCAAATCCAGCTTTGGGCAAGAAAGTCTGTGAGACTCTTCATTCTAATTAATCAGCAAAAGGCTGGAAATGGAGCTGTGGCTCAAGTAGCACAGTGCCCGCCTTGTGCTAAAAAAGTTAAGGGACACACACACACACACACACACACACACACACACACACACACACACTGATGGAAAAGGGAATTTGTGCTCATTGCAAATTACCATGTCCATCTTACAATGAGGAAATGGGACTATGGAAAAGTTAACTGCCTTGTCCTAAAAAAGTAAAGGGACAGCACCAAGACTCTGAGTTCAAGCCCTATTCCCAGTACACACACACACACACACACACACACACACACACACACACACACACACACACACACACACACACACACACACACACACACACACACACACTTTCTGATGGAAAAGGGAATTTGTACTCATTGCAAATTACCATGTCCATCTTACAATGAGGAAATGGGACTATGGAAAAGTTAACTGCCTTGTCCAAGGTCACAGTGGTTGCCCATGAAGAAGTGTTTTTCAAAATGCAATCCTGCGACCTTTCTTTCTAGAGAACACTTTCAAGACCTGCTCAGTCCTGCCAAGAACAGGAAATACAAGGCCTGTAATGGAAGCAGTGAGATCCATATAACATGTCAGCAGTTGGTCAAATACAGAAACATCATCCCTGGGCTCAAACCTGGTCCAAGAACAGGGGTTTCATTACCCTGGCAAACAGATGTGGCATGAGAGTCCAAGATGAAGAGCTTAAGTCTTTAAGAGAATCCAGTATGGCCAGGGTATTAATAAGTGCTTTTCTCTGAGGATGAAGCCACAAAACCAGACAGTGATGTCATGTAAGAATTAAAGATACAAGCACAACAAAAGAAGAGCTCTGTTGTCTTTAAAAAAAAAAAAAAAAAAGTCCTGGAGGAGAAACAAGTCCAATTAGTTTTGGTTAATACATGGTGCTGCTTACAAAAGATAGATTTTTCTATCTAAAAGAAGTAGGGGTCTGGGAATGTGGCTTAGTAGTAGAGCGCTTGCCTAGCATGCATGAATCCCTGGGTTCGATTCCTCAGCACCACATACACAGAAAAAGCCAGAAGTGGTGCTGTGGCTCAAGTGGTAGAGCGCTAGCCTTGAGCAAAAGAAGCTCAGGGACAGCGCCCAGGCCCTGAGTTCAAACCCCAGGACTGGCCACCCCCCCCCAAAAAAAAACAGTAGGGGTTAGTAGGAAATCATACTCTCAGGAATCTTAGCAGGAGTTAGTTTTACCTATTAAAAGGAACGCTATTAAGAAGAGCAAGTCTATTTCAGAGAACAGGTTCATGGTCACAAAATGGAAGTAATCAACTCTCCATAGCAACCACTTTGCTTAATAGATATTTGTACTCTTCGTGGGGGGGGGGGAGGAGAAATGACTAAAAACAAAAACAAAAAAAGCAAAAGAGGAACTCGACAGAAGAGGGGGCCCCCCGGGGAGGGGGGTGCCTTTGCAGACATGGTTCTGTTTTAAAGTCCAATCAAGGAAAACGGGGGGGGGGGGGGCGGGGGAGGAGAAAGTTGACTTCCAAAATAGACGATGCCCTTCCAGTTATTTGTTTATTTATTAAAACCAACCACCGCCACACAAAGAAGTCTGCGAGAAGGGCGATCTCTCTCTCTCTCTCTCTCTCTCTCTCTGGGCCAATCGCCCTGCAGGCCCGGGTGACAAGTCACCCCACCCGACTCCCCCGACGGGAGCGGGGCGCCCTGCGCCAGGCGACAGGTATGACGCAGGGATTCCAAACACCACCTTCGCGGGGGGGGGGGGGGGGATGGGGGGAACCGGCCCAGCGCCCCCCCACCACCCCGGCGCCCCACCCCCCACCCCACCTCGGCCTCGGTCATTCGATCAAAAATCTCTACCTGTCAATCTAGTCTCCCCACCCCCACCCCCACCCCCCGCTTTTCAAGTCGGGGGACAGACCAGGCCTGGAGGTGGCGAGGAGGCCCCGCGGGGTGCAGGGAATCCCGGTGACCCCCCCCCCGGCCATCGGGCGGTTGCGATGGCGACCCCACCCCACCCCCACCCGAGGGCCGTGAGGAGAAATCCCACCCCCACCCCCCCCAAAATGTGTCCTGGAAGGAGGGGGGGGTCCCCGCGAGGGGACACCGAGGCGGCGGCGGTGACAGGGAAGAGGCCTCATCGAGGCTCATCGAGGCCTGACGCGGGGGGGGGGGTCCCCACACCCCGGCCCGCGCGGCCCTCAACCAAGACGCCCCCCCCCCGAAACACACAGGCCCGCCCCCCGAACACTTACCCCCGGTTGGGACCCTTAGGGATAAACCAAGGCACCAAGAGGCCCACGAAGCCCCAGAACACGCTCATCACGATGAGAGGCACCGTGAGGCCGTGGTACGCCATGGTGCCGCCCGCCAGCCCCTGCCCGCCGCCTTCCTCGGGTCCCACCCGGAAGTGCCAGGCGCGCGTCACGTGACGCCGACGCGGCCTGCGTACTGCGCGAGGCCACGCCTCCGCGCCCTGCGGGGCCACGCCTCCGAGCCCGCTGTGCCCCGCCCCCGCGCCCTGCGGAGCCCCGCCTCCGCGCCCGCCTGGCCCCGCCCCCTGCGGAGCCCCGCCTCCGCGTCCGCCGGGCCCCGCCTCCGCGCCCTGCGGAGCCCCGCCTCCGCGCCCGCCGGGCCCCGCCTCCGCGCCCGCCTGGCCACGCCCCCACGGGCTCCAGACCACGCCCTCACCTGCTTGCAGACCCCCCCCCCCCCAGCTCAGCTACAACTCTGCTTTTCCTGGGAAGAATGGAACTTCTTCAGGCAACCTTCTTCTTTTGTTGTTTCCTGCTTAAAATGTGTTTGTTTGTACCCTACAGGTGATGTGCAGAGGGGTTCCAGTTACTTTTACAAGCCAGGTAATGAGCACGTTTCTTTTTCTTCTCATTCTGTGTTTTGGGGGGACAATGTCACCCCTTCCCTTGCTCTCTCCCAGTTCCCCCCCCCCGTCCCCACTGATAAGTTGTAAAGTTCATTTTCGACATAATATGCAGAGGACCACCTGTGTTCACCCTTTGTCCCTCCCTGTCTGTGTCTCCCCCCCCCCCCAAAGACAGATAAACAAGGCAGGAAGAAAACAAAATCAGCAACAAAGAAAAAAAATAAACCTCCTGTTTCCATTTCTTGGAGTTCATTTTGATCACTATTATTTTTATATGATCAGAGGCACATAGGCATTGCGCCTTTGTGTTCCTAATTATACTCTCCTCTGCCAGGCGCCCCTGGCTCACGCCTGTCATCCCAACTACTCAGGAGGCTGAGATCTGAGGATCATGATTCAAAGCCAGCCCAGGCAAGGAAAGTCCATGAGACTCTTATCTCCAATGAACCACCACCAAAAAAACAGAAGTGGAGCTGTGGCTCAAGTAGTAGAGAGCTAGCCTTGAGCTGAAGAGCTCAGGGACAGCGCCCAGGCCCAGAGTTCAAGCCCCATGACCAACAAAAAAGAAAAAGAAAAAAAAGTATCTTCTTTTGGTTTCCCTGTGTCTGCATGCCTGGAGTTTTGAATGATTTATCATGTCCCTATGTATTTGAGATCTAGCTTCTGCATGAGAGAAAATATCTTTTCTTTTCTTTTTGTTGGCCTGTCCTGGAGCTTGAACTCAGGGCCTAGGCACTGTCCCTGAGCTTCTTTTGCTCAAGGCTAGCACTCTACCACTTGAGTCACAGCACTACTTCTGACTTTTTTCTGAGTGTGTGGTACTGAGGAATCGAACCCAGGGTTCATGCATGCTAGGCAAGCACTCTACCACTGAGCCACATTCCTTGCCCCAGAACTTTCCTTCCTTCCTTCTTTCTTTCTTTTAATTTTATTTATTTTTTTATTGTGAAAATACTGTACAGAGGGGTTACAATTACATGGGCAAGATAATGAGTACATTTCTTATCAAGCATTGTAGCCTCCTCCTTTGTTTCCCCTTCCCATCCCTTCCCATCCTCCCCACCACCACCACCCAATCCTCCCCCCGACACACACACCAAAGTTGTAAAGTTCGTTTTTGACATAACAACTTGTACATCTCATTGTTGCGATGTGTCCACCTGTATCCCTATTTAAACGATTTATTTCCCTTCCCCTCCACAAATTATACCAACATCAAATATAGTGAAAGCAGGGGTTATACCGTGGGGGAGGGACATACAAAGCAACAAAGAAATTATCTTATAAATGTGTTAGAAACAATCGCATGAAAGAAAAAACATTTGAATACATATCTTAGGGTTCATTTCCCTAACATCAACTTATCTGACCTTTTCTGCTTGACTCAGACATATACTAGTTATTGCAAATAAGGGAAACCATGGGACCTATGTTTCTTTGGGCCTGGCTTACTTCACCTCATATAATTTTTTCCAAGTCTTTCCATTTCCTAACAAATGGGGCAGTGTCATTCTTTCTGATGGAGGCATAGAATTCCATTGTGTATATATACCACATTTTCTTGATCCATTCATCTACTGAGGGGCATCTGGGTTGGTTCCATATCTTAGCTATGGTAAATAAGGCTGCAATAAACATAGTTGTGCTGGTAGCTTTAGTGTGATCTTGTTTGTGATCATTTGGGTAAATGCCCAAAAGTGGGATTGCTGGGTCATAGGGGAGCTTTATGTGGAGTCTTTCTTTCTTTTCTTTTCTTTCTTTCTTTCCTTTCTTTCTTTCTTTCTTTCTTTCTTTCTTTCTTTCTTTCTTTCTTTCTTTCTTTCTTTCTTTCTTTCTTTCTTTCTTCCTTTCTTCCTTTCTTTCTTCCTTTCGTTGGTCCTGGGGCTTGAACTCTGAGCCTGAACGTTATTCCTCGGCTCTTCAGCTCAAGGCAAGCGCTCTACCACTTGAGCCACAGGGCCACTTTTGGGGGGAGGGTGGGGATTGGGGGGTACTGGGTCTTGAACTCAGGGCCTGGGGGCTATCTCTTTGCTTTTTCTACTCAGTTTGGGTGCTCTACCACTCCAGATCCACTTACTGCTTTTTTGCTGGTTCATTGGAAATAAAGAGTCTCATGGCCTTTCCTGCCCGGGCTGTCTTTGAACTGTGATCTTCAGATCTCAGCTAGGATGAGCTGAGCCTCACACTCCAGGAACCTGGTGTATGATATTGATTCTCAAGGCAAGATGTCTTCACCATCCTACTACCTTGTATCTCGTTGGCACAGCACCAGCTTCTGCAATATGGAAGTTGTTTTCCTGTGTTTGTTTTTGTTGTTGTTGTTGGTCATGGGGCTTGAACTCTGGGCCTGGGTGCTGCCCCTGAGCTCTTCAGCTCAAGGGGAGCGCTCTACCACTTGAGCCACAGCACCACTTCCGGTTTTCTGGCGGTTCATTGGAGATCAGAGTCTCATGGACTTTCCTGCCTGGGCTGGCTTTGAACTATGATCCTCAGATCTCAGCTTCCTGAGTAACTAGGATGACAGGCGTGAGCCATGGGGGCCCTGCCTTCAATATGGAAGCGATGGAGCTGGGAACAGGCCATGCACCGCAGGGTTGAAGGCCCAAGGAATAACCCGGCATGACAGTTCTAATGCTTGCCAAGGATTTTCGTGTAGTACGGTGTGCTACTTGGAACCGCGGTTGATTTCCATCTTCTACCTTCACTTCCCACATTCTGAGATTACACACTGACCATGAATGGCTCACGCCTGTCATCCTAGCTACTCAGGAGGCTCCGATCTGAGAATCGTAGTTCAAAGCCAGTCTGAGGAAGGAAAGCTCAAGAGAATCTTCTCTCCAGTTAAGCAGCAAACACCAGACGTGGAGCTGTGGCTCAAGGGGTAGAACACCACCCTTGAGAAAAAAAAAAACTGAATTAAAGATAAGCGCTCAGGTCCTGAGTTCAAACTCCAGTACTTCCCTTACCCCTCATACATACAAAAAAAAAAATCTGATAGCTGAGACCTGGTGGCTCACACCTGTAAATCCTAGCAACAAAGAAAGCTGAGATCTGAGGACTGGGGTTCAAAGCCAGCCCTGACAAGAAAGTCTGTGAGACTCATCAATAAACCACCAGAAAGCTGGAAGTGGCGCTGTGGCTCAAGTGGTAGAGCACTCTCATAAGCTGAAGAGCTGAGGGACAGCGCCCAGGCCCAGAGTTCAAGTCCCACGACCGACAAAAAATAACTAAATAAATAAAAATCTGAAAATCTGAGATAGGCATGCTGCTCTACCACATTTGTCTTCCTTTTTTGAAAGCTAAATACTATTCCATCGTCTACAGACTATATTCTAATCAACTCATCCACTCACAGACATCAGAATTGCTTCTGCCTTTTGCTAGTGTGATTTATTTTCCATTTCTCTTGATGAAGTGCAAGCATTTGAACTGACATTGATCTGTGCATGCCAACTATCTAATCTTTGCTTCATCTGCTGGGCAGATTGGTGTTGGGCATGGATGCTAGTGGCTGTTTGTCATGCTAGCTACTCAGAGGCTGAGATGTGAGGATCGTGGTTCAAAGCCAGCCTGGGCAGGAAAAGTCCATGAAATTCTTCTCTCGAGGTAACTACCATAAAGCAAGTAATGGATCTGTGACTCAAGTGGTAGAGTTCTAGATTTGAAAAAAAAAGGCTGGGAAGGTGGTTCAGTGGTAGCGTGCTTGTCTGGCATGCATGAAGCCCTGGGTTCAATTCCTCAGTACCACGTACACAGTAAAAAGCCAGAAGCGGTGCTGTGGCTCAAGTGGTAGAGGGCCATGCCCAGGACCTGAGTTCAAGCCCTAGGACTGGCACCAAAAGAAAAAAGAAATGG
Organism: Dipodomys merriami; assembly: GCF_024711535.1. Classification (NCBI taxonomy): domain Eukaryota; kingdom Metazoa; phylum Chordata; class Mammalia; order Rodentia; family Heteromyidae; genus Dipodomys; species Dipodomys merriami. The sequence goes on from NW_027206455.1 coordinate 262,146, forward strand.
TGTCAGAGAGGGTAGCGATGAGTTCTTTAGCTCAGTTCTAAGTCTTTCCATCCATCCTGTAAGGGATGAGAGAAAAAGTCCTTAATCCCTCTGATATCTGTGAACTAGAGTTGAGCAGCAGCGCCCTCTGTCGGTCAATCTGCCAAATTCACGCTTCACACATTGTAAAGGAAGGCTGGTCAGGCCAGCTCATGGCCCCTGGTCAGCCCAGGCCTGTGTGTGTTTGTCAGCCAAGTTGCTTGAAGTGTTCAGGTTCTAAATAGCAGAGAGCTCAGGACTCTTGGGGAGTCAGGAACACTCCAAGAAGGTGCTGGGGTATTTCTCCTTTCTAAGGATGACTCGGTGGCTAGTTTTAACTCTATAAATGATACTAGTGAGATCCAGAGAGGTTGAGTATTTGGGACAAAGTCACACAGCTGTAAACTGACCAGACTCGAATTGCTCCTGTGCTGTTGTTATTCCCTTGGCTCAGAAATAGAGGAGTTTGGTGTGATTCGGATGCCCATGGGAAGCCAGGGTGTTGGGGATTACAACTCTTACCATTCATCAGTTGTGCTGGACACTGGCAGCTACTCAGGAGACTAAGATCTGAGGATTACAGTTCAAAGCCAGACTGGAGAGAGAAAGCATAATATAGAGATCATAACTAAGTAAAACCTAGTCATCTGCACTTGAAGATCTGAAAGTCAGGAAGGAGCAAAAACATTATCTAGCTACTCAGGAGGCTGAGATCTGAGGATCACAGTTCAAAGCCAACCCCAGGAGGAAAGACCATGAGACTGTTATCAGAAGTAGCTGGAAGTGGCGCTGTGGCTCAAGTCTGTGAGACTCTTTTTTTTCTTTTTTTGTCGGTCGTGGGGCTTGAACTCTGGGCCTGGGCGCTGTCCCTCCGCTCTTCAGCTCAAGGCGAGTGCTCTACCACTTGAGCCACAGCGCCACTTCCAGCTTTTGGGGGGGGGGGAGAGGGATAATTGAAAATCTCATGGACTTCCCTGCCCGTACTGACTTCAAACCTCCGTCCTCAGATTTCAGCCTCCTGAGTAGCTAGGATTAAAGTGTGATCCACCAGCAGCAGGCTTCCAAATCCTACAATCCTAATACAGCATTCCATTCTCCATTTTCTCTTTATTGCAATGAACTTGAGTTTTGTTTTGTTTTGTTTTTTTAAAGAATTAAAGGGCCTGGGAATGTGGCTTGGTGGTAGAGTGATTGCCTAGCATGCATGAAGCCCTGGGTTCAATTCCTCTGTATAGCACATATACAGAAAAAGCCAGAAGTGGCGCTGTGGCTCAAGAGGTAGCATGCTAGCCTTGAGTGAAAAATCTAAGGGACAGCACCCAGGCCCTGAGTTCAAGCCCCAGGACGGGTGCGCATGCGGTCACATGTGCACGCGTGTGTAAGCACACAGAGTCACATATCCCCCTGCAAAGTGTGGTTCAGAGTCATCCAATGGGACACCTGGCAATCGAAAAGCCAAGGGACTAAACTGAGAAGTGAATTTTGCTTGAGTGGCCTATTATTTTATTATGAGTAGTGGCATGATTTTGCTATGATTATCAACCGAATGTTCTGGACACTTTCTAGCAGCTTTGGGTCCCAGCCCTGGTGCACATCGCTACCACAGACTGGGTGGGCCCTGGTGGCAGGCAAGCCTCAGCCTCCTCCAGGGCCCAAGTCAGCCCTAGGACCTTTGCACGCACACCCCTGGCCCTGGTCGTTTGCACACGCACACCTGCCTTGCTTGTTTGCATGCACACTCCTGGCTCGATTGCACACATACCCCTGGCTCGACTATGCACGCTCACCCATGGCCCCGATCGCTTGCACACGCACACCTGGCCTCGGTCTTTTGCACACACCCCATGGTCCCGGTCGCTTGCACGCACACACCTGCCTTGTTTACATGCACACCCCTACCTAGCTCGATTGCACGCACACCCATGGTCCTGATCGCTTGCACACGCACACCTGGCCTCGGTCTTTTGCACACACACCCATGGCCCCGATTGCTTGCACACGCACACCTGGCCTGTTTTTTTGCACACACCCATGCGACGATTGCTTGCACATGCACACCTGGCCTGTTTTTTGAGCACACACCCATGGCCCAGATCGCTCGCACACGTACACCTGGCCTTGGTCTTTTGCACACACCCATGGCCCTGATCGCTTGCACACGCACACCTGGCCTCGGTCTTTTGCACACACACCCCTGGTCCCGGTCTTTTGCACACACACCCCTGGTCCCGATCGCTTGCACGCACACTTGGCCTGTCTTTTGCACACACACCCCTGGTCCCGATCGCTTGCACGCACACTTGGCCTGTCTTTTGCACACACACCCCTGGTCCTGGTCGCTTGCACATGCACACTTGGCCTGTCTTTTGCACACACACCCCTGGTCCCGGTCGCTTGCACACGCACACCTGGCCTGTCTTTTGCACACACACCCCTGGTCCCAGTCGCTTGCACGCACACCTCTGACCCTGTGGTCCTGGCGGAGGTGCGTGGACGGACCAGGCAGAGGGATTTGGGGGCCACAAGGCCCCGCGCCTGGCCACAGGCCTGGGGGGACAGGCAGCCCCTGGGAAGCCCGGGAACGCAAGGCCGGGGGTCTTACGGGACGCAGGGCGGGGGGGGAGAGCGGGTCTTCAGAACCCCGGGGAGCCATCAAACGCCGTCCACCTGCTCCGCAGAGCTGAGGCGGCGCATGCGCAGAACCAGAAGGGGAAACCGGTTCCCCGCGGCGCATGCGCAGAAAGATGCTAGCGCCCCGTGCCTGAGGGAGCGACGCGGAACGGCGCCCCCGGCGGCCTGGGGTGGGATCGCAGCGCCCATTCCTCCGAGGCGGAGGGGCCGCGCTCGCCACCCCAGGAGCTGGGATCCCGGGACTGAAGGTCGGCTTGAGCAAAGCCTGCAAACCGACGCCTGCCGATCTGGGGGCGCTGGGGACGTTACCCAAAGCCTCCGGCGTGCAAAGGCCCTGCCTCAACCCCATCGACCCACCCCGCCCGCCATGAGCGGGCTCTTTTTTCTCCCTCCCTCTTCTTCCTTTCTTTTCTTTCATTTTGTTGGTCCTGGGTCTTGAACTCGGGGCCTGGGCCCTGTCCCTCAGCTCTTCAGCTCAAGGCGAGTGCTCTACCCCTGGAGCACAGCGCCACTGCCGGTTTTCTGGTGGTTCATTGGAGATCAGAGTCTCACGGACTTGTCTGCCTGGGCTGGCTTTGAACCGCGATCCTCAGATCTCAGCCTCCCCGCCTGATGCCCTTCTAATAAGCGCGGTGGCAATAGTCCCTCACCTAGCCCACGCTTTGCTTTGCTGTTAGTCCTTCACAAAGGAGGGAGAGGTTGGGTTTCCGGGGGGAACTGATTCCAGAGCCCGTTCCCCGCATGCCAAAATCCATAGACGCTCAAGCCCCAAAAGAAAATGGCATCCTATTTGCACGTAACATATATATGTATACACATCCCAGGTGCTGGTGGCTCACACCTGTCAGGCTAGCTACCCTGCCAGCCCCGCCCACCCGGCCCGCCCACCGGCTCCAGACCACGCCCACTGGCCCCATCGGCCCCGCCCACCAGACCCCTCGATCACGCCCACCCGGCTCCCCGGCCCCCATCCGGCTTCCCGGCCCCGCCCACCCGGCTCCCCGGCCCCGCCCACCCGGCTCCCCGGCCCCGCCCACCCGGCTCCCCGGCCCCGCCCACCCAGCGGCTTCCCTGACCACACCCACCCGTCTCCCCCCGGCCCCGCCCACCCGTCTCCCCGACCACGCCCACCCATCTCCTCTGACCCGCCCGCCCGCCGGTTCCTCGGCCCCGCCCACCCGGCGGCTTCCCCCGTCACGCCCACCCGGCTCCCCGGCCCCCATCCGGCTTCCCGGCCCCGCCCACCCGGCGGCTCCCCCGTCACGCCCACCCGGCTCCCCGGCCCCCATCCGGCTTCCCGGCCCCGCCCACACGGCTCCCCGGCCCCGCCCACCCAGCGGCTCCCCGACCACACCCACCCGGCTCCCCGGCCCCGCCCACCCGGCTCCCCGGCCCCGCCCACCCAGCGGCTCCCTGACCTCACCCGGCTCCCCGGCCCCGCCCACCCGGCGGCTCCCCCCGCCACGCCCCTCCCAGGGTCCCGCCCCCAGCGCCACAGCTCCCCTCCCCGCTCCCGGGAAAATTGCTGCAAGCGCCAGCGCCACCTGGTGGCAGGTCGCACTTACGACACCGGACGCGCGCCCAGGGCTGGAAAAGTCTGCAGAGAAGCCCACCATGAGGCAGGGCCCCCTCCGTGGGTACCGTGGGGCGGGGGAGGGAGGGGAGGGGGGAAATGGGCCTCCAGCCCTCTTTGGGGCCTGGTCTGTGCCAAGGTGATTCGTTATCTCTAGCCCGCCGGTTATCTCCAGCCATGGGGCAAGTAGGTAAACTGAGGTAGAGCTGTTGAAGCAATGGTTTGTAACAGAGACGCTTACCTCCAGTGAATACATCCATTAACTTCGGGGCTCCTCTGTTCATCATTCAGTCAGTCCTTCGCCTACTCACCTGCGCATGCGCACAGCTCCTCACAGGACTGCTCATTCATTCATTCACTCACTCAATTATGCATGTATGGATGTGTGTGCCAGTGCTGGTACTGGGGCTTGAACTCAGGACCCATGTCCTTGCTTAGCTTTTTTGTTCAAGGCTGGCTCTCTACCACTTGATACACATCTCCACTTCCTGATTTTTGGTGGCTCATCAAGAGTCTTAACAGGTTGCCTACCTAGGTTGGCTTTGAACCGTGATCCTCAGATCTCTGCCTGAGTAGGCAGGATTACAGGCGTGAGGGACAAATGCCTGGTTACAAATTTGTTTTAGAGGAGAAAAGAAAGCCTCAAATGCTCTGATAAACACACACACACACACACACACACACACACACACACACACATACACACAGGGTTTTTCCTTTTTAGCACAGGTGTGATAACCTTAAGTCAAGTAGACAAGGGTTGTAATTATTTACCCCCCATTATCTGTGTGACCAGGAAAGTTCTTAAGTCTGTTTCTTCCTCTTAAGGAATGTGGCTGGAAGGTGGCTCAGTGGTACAGTGCTTGCCTTGCATGCATGAAGCCCTGGGTTCGATTCCTCAGTACCACATTAAACAGAAAAGGCCAGCAGTGGTACTGTGGCTCAAGTGGTAGTGCGCTAGCCTTGAGCAAAAGCAGCTCAGTAACATCTATCTGTAAGAAAAACAAGGCTGTGAGCCAGTTAGTTCACATTTGTAATCCTAGTTACTCAGAGGCTGAGTTCTTCAGGATTGTGGTTCCAATCCAGCCCAGGTAGTAAAGTTTGTGAGACTCTTATCTCCATTTAATCACCCAGAAAAAGTTGGAAGTGGAGGTGTGGCTCAAGTGGTAGAATCCCAGCCCTGTGCAAAAAAAACCAACAACCAGCTGGGCACTGGTGGCTCACGTCTGTCATCCTAGCTACTCAGGAGGCTGAGATCTGAGGATCGTGGTTCAAAGCCAGCCCAGGCAAGAAACTCTGTGAGACTTTTATCTCCAATAAACCACCAGAAAACCCGAAGTGTCACTGTGGTTCAAGTGGTAGAGAGCTCACCTTGAGTTGAAGAGCTGAGGGACAGCGCCCAGGCCCAGAGTTCAAACCCAACCAACCAAAAGAAGAAAGAAAGAAAGAAAAAGCCAACAACCCCGATGTCCCCCTACAGATGAATGGATCCATAAATTGTGGTCCTATATACAATGGAATATTACGCAGCCATTAGAAAGGACAAAAGAATGGCATTCATGGAGAAATGAATGGAGCTAGAACAAATCATGGTGAGAGAAATAAGCCAAGATGAGAGACACAAACGGCACATGGTCTCCCTGATGTACAGATGTTAAATTCAAAACCCAATGAGATACGACAAGAAAAATAGGCCTCAAGAAACAAAGGCCCTCTTCTTAATCTCCCATATAGTTTTTAGATGACTCTATGTTCTTGACCCTACATATAGAATATGCATGCGAGGAGGGCACAGAATCAGAGGGAAAAAGAGGGAAAACGTCGAACAGTGGGAATCAGCTGCACTGGACATTGGTGAAAACGAACTTAACAACTCATGGGCAGCGATGGGAGGGAGGGAATGGGAGGGAAAGAGGGAACAGCTGACACTAAGCAAAAGGAAAGAAATGTAATTATCTCCTGATGTGGAAGAAATCATTATATTGTCACAACTCGTAGAATTCACAAACTTTATAGACCATGATAATGACACTTTGCCTTGTGAAGGTGAAAATGTGTTTGTGACTTTAATGAAGTAGCACTATTCCACAATACTGTGACACATGTCGTCAGCTAATCTCAATTAAAGAAAAAAAAAAGAAATAGGTGTATTGTCCAAATTCATAGAGTTCAGAAGCCTTATAGACCAGGATAATGACAATTCACCTTATGAAGGAGAAAATGTGTTTGTGACGTTAGCTAAATATCACTATCCCACAATATTGTGACGTTTATATAAGTAATTAATCTCAATAAAGAAATTAAAAAAAGAAAATGATCCCAAACCAAAAAATTAAAAAAAAAAAAAAACCAGTAAGATAGGCCTGAGTTTAAGCCTCAATTATAGGCAATGGAGAAAGAAAAGAAAGAAGAAATGGAAGAAGGAAGGAGAGATGGATGGAATGAAGGGAGAGGTGTCTCTGGCATGCAGAGAATTTGATATACTGAATTAAATGATCTCATCACTACAGAAGTGGCAGGAGACAGCTGCTCGCAGGGAAAGGGTCTTTTGTGAATATCCTCTCGACATTTGTCGCCTCTCGCATTCCTGGATGGATGACAGTATCTGCTACCAAAGCTGATACCTCTGGGAATTTAAGAGGCAGCTTTTGTGTGGTAGGAGAAGAGTAGAGGTTTTAGCTCTGAGCCACACGCCTTCAGCCCTGGACAATGGGAGACTCGGTGACTGTAGGGCTTCTAGAATAAAATCTAAATAGAACTCCAACATAATCTAGTGATCAAGAACCAGTTTCTTTTCTCCCTTCCTCCCTCCCTCTCTCTGGTCCTAGGACTTGAAGTCAGGGCCTGAATGCTGTCCCTGAGCTTCTCAAGATGGTGCTCTCCACAGCCGGGCGCTGGTGGCTCACGCCTGTCATCCTAGCTGCTCAGGAGGCTGAGATCTGAGGATCACGGTTCAAAGCCAGCCCAGGCAGGAAAGTCAGTGAAACTTTTCTTTTTTTTGGGGGGGGGGTCTGGTTGTGGGGCCTGAACTCTGGGCCTGGGCGCTGTCCCTCAGCTCTTCAGCTCAAGGCTAGCGCTCTACCACTTGAGCCACCTTCCAAGCCCGTCGGTGAAACTCTTACCTCCAATAAACCACCAGAAGACCAGAAGCGGCGCTGTGGCTCAAGTGGTAGAGCGCTCGCCTTGAGCTGAAGAGCTGAGGGACAGCGCTCAGGCCCTGAGTTCAAGTCCCACAACTGGCCAAAAAAAAAAAAAAAGGTACTCTAACACTTGGGCCGCTACGCTACTTCTGGCTTTTTGACAGCTAAGAGTCTCCTTCCTTCCTTCTTCCCTTTTTTTTTTCTTTCTTTCATGTTTTTTTTTTTTTTCCTTCCTTTTTAGCCAGTCCTGGAGCCTGAACTCAGGGCCTGGGCACTGTCTCCAAGTTGCATTTACTCAAGGCTAGCGCTCTACCACTTGAGCCACAACTCCACTTCTGACTTTTTCTGTGACACTGATTGAAGATAAGACTGTCATGAACTTTTTTTTTTACCCAGGCTGGCTTTGAACTGTGATCCTCAGATCTCAGCCTCCTGAGTAGCTAGGATGACAGGCGTGAGCCGCCAGCACCTGACTTCTTCACAATTGTTTCTAGTTAATCTTTCCACACTTCCAACAAGGACCTCTAGATTTAAATTGTATTCTCAGCCAGGCACTGGTGGCTCACACCTGTCATCCTAGCTACTCAGGAGGCTGAGATCTGAGGATCACAGTTTGAAGCCAGCCGTGGCAGAAAAATCCCTGTAAGACAATTATCTCCACTTAAATATTCAAAAAACCAGAAGTGGCGCTGTGGCTCAAGTGTTAGCGCGCTCGCCTTGAGCACAGAGCTCAGGGTCAGTGCCCAGGCCCTGAGTTCAAGCCCCGCAACGGACAAAACAATAAAACAAATTCTGCTCTCACTCAATTTGAGTCTCGGACACCCAAGCCCCAATCAAAGCAGACGAGACTCACAACAGCATTGCTTCTGAAAATCAGCCTTTTTAATAATCGATTTGAATTCAACAAGTGGGGAAAGATCTAAATCATGTATTTTTTTTTTCCCTTAATATTAGCAACAGGTCCGTAGAATATGGACAATTACTCCTGTGTCCTCGGGTTAAAAAAATTGAATTTCATTGATAATGCATTCAAATGGATTTGCAGTCAAGTGGGGGCCCCAGGCTGCCCGCCCCGGCCGGCCCCGGCCCCGCCCTATGCTAAACTCCTATGCTAAACGCAAAGCCCTTCGGAGCCCAAAGCGGCCAATGACAAAAGCCTCGAGCTCAGGCTGTAGATGAGCTCCCCTTCGTTACAAAAGTATGAAACATCTTGCTATACACAGAAGAAGAAGATGATCACCATAGTAGAGATCGGCGGGCTGGTGGCTTTCCCTTCCCGGACAATAGATAGAATGAAACAGGGAGGAAGTCGGGCGCCTGAGGATGGCGGTTCACAGCCAGCCTGGGCAGGCGAGGCCGCGAGGCCCTGATCGCCAAGGACCCGCCGGAACACGGGGGGGGGGGGGGGGGGGGGGCTGTGGCTCAAGCCAGGGCCCAGGGGCAGCGCCGGGCCCTGAGTTCGAGCCCCAGGACTGGCAGGAAAAGGAGGGGTGTGGAGGAGACAGGAGAGCGGGGGTCAGATCGGGGGCGCCGCGGCCGCCCCTCGGAGGGGCTGGGCCTGGGGGACCCCGGGAAGGCGATTCCACAGCCAGCTGCGCGCCCTGCAGGGAGGGGGAGGGCGCAGGGGGGGGGGCGGGGGGGCAGGGAGGGGGGACGGGGGGCAGGGAGGGCGCAGGGGGGGCAGGGAGGGGGGACGGGGGGGCAGGGAAGGGGGATGGGGGGGCAGGGAGGGGGGATGGGGGGTCAGGGAGGGGGGTCAGGGAGGGGGGTCAGGGAGGGGGGGCGGAGGGGGTCAGGGAGGGGGGGCAGGGAGGGGGGGCGGGGGGGGCGGGTTGGGGGGGCAGGGAGGGTCCTGGTTAGCCGGAGCAGCTTCTCCCCCAGGAAATGCACAGAGGCCGAGGCACGTTGGTGGGGGTCCGCAGGAGGGAGGCTGGGAGCTGAGAGGCCCGGGGTCGGAGGCCAGGCCGCGAGACTCCCTTCATCTCCAAGGAGCCCGCAGCCCCCCGGGCGGGGAGGTGTGGCGCGGCGGCACGGCGCCGGGCTCCGAGTTCAAGCCCCAGCACTGGCGTTAGGAAGATTGACAGGAGATGCGGGGGGGGGGAGGGAGCCTCGGCCCGCCGCGATCGCCGGGCCCCGACATGGGGGGGGGCTGGGGAGCCTCGGGCCCCGACATGGGGGGGGCTGGGGAGCCTCGGGCCGCTGGGCGCGATCGCCGGGCCCCGACATGGGGGGGGTGCTGGGGAGCCTCGGGCCCCAGGGCGCGATCGCCGGGCCCCGACATGGGGGGGGGGGGGTGCTGGGGAGCCTCGGGCCGCCGCGATCGCCCGGCCCTGACATGGGGGTGCTGGGGAGCCTCGGGCCGCCGCGATCCCGGGCCCCGACATGGGGGGGCTGGGGAGCCTCGGGCCGCCGCGATCGCCGGGCCCCGACATGGGGGGGCTGGGGAGCCTCAGGCCCCGACATGGGGGGGCTGGGGAGCCTCGGGCCCCGACATGGGGGGGCTGGGGAGCCTCGGGCCCCGACATGGGGGGTGCTGGGGAGCCTCGGGCCGCCGCGATCCCGGGCCCCGACATGGGGGGGGGGGAGCCTCGGGCCCCAGGGCGCGATCCCGGGCCCCGACATGGGGGGGGTCTGGGAGCGCGGGCGGGCCGGCCCCTGGCACGGGGGTCCCCCCAGGGGAGAGGGCACCCCGGGCTCCGGGCAGGTGAAGGAGGCGGCTGGCCGGCAGAGGCTGGGGGCAGGTCAATGCATTTTGCCCAGCTGGATCTTCTTCCAGGCCTCCGAGGCTGTGAAGATGCACGAGTCCAGAATGCCGGCCACGGTGAACGTGCCCCCGATGATGGCGCAGATCTACGGGGGGCGGGGAGGGCAGGGGCCAAGGTCACGGCTGGGGCAGGCACCCGGCTGCAGCTTCCCCCGTCATACCCACCGCGCATGCCCGCGTGGACAACCCGGCCCCCATCATACCCACCGCGCATGCCCGCGTGGACACGCTAACCCCCATCATACCCACCGCGCATGCCCGCGTGGACACGCTAACCCCCATCATACCCACCGCGCATGCCCGCGTGGACACGCTAACCCCCATCATACCCACTGCGCATGCCCGCGCGGACACGCTAACCCCCATCATACCCACCGCGCATGCCCGTGCGGACACGCTAACCCCCATCATACCCAGTGCGCATGCCCGCGTGGACACGCTAACTCTCATCATACCCAGTGCGCATGCCCGCGTGGACACGCTAACTCTCATCATACCCAGTGCATGCCTGCGTGACACTCTAATCCACATCGTACCTACTGCGCATGCCCATGCGGACACGCTGACCTCCCCCACCACACCCACTGCGCATGCCCCTGCGGACACGCTGCCCCCACATCATACCCACTGCGCATGCCCCCTGGTCACCAACAGGGTACCCAGGGTTCTAGGACTCAAAGCCACTTGTCAACTGGACGCCTGTCAGCCTAGCCACGCAGGAGGCTGAGCTCTGAGGATCAGAGTTCAAGCCAACCTGGGCAGGAAAGTCTGAGACTCTGATCTCCAATGAACCACCAGAAAACCGGAAGTGGAGGCGTGGCGCAAGTGGAAGCGCACCAGGCTTGAGTGGAAAGCTAAAGGAGAGCGCCCAGGCCCTGAGTTCAAGCCCCAGGACGGACACACACACACTGACAGACACACACACACAGGCCCTGAGTTCAAGCCCCAGGACTGACACACACACACACTGACACACACACACACACAGGCCCTGAGTTCAAGCCCCAGGACTGACACACACACACACTGACACACACACACACACAGGCCCTGAGTTCAAGCCCCAGGACTGACACACACACACACACACACCAGCACTTGTTGATGAACCTACTACTAATGAAGTACATATGTGCTGAGCCCTGGTGGCTCACGCCTGTCATCCTAGCTACTCAGGGGGCTGAGATCTGAGGATCTGGGTTCGAATCCAGCCTGGGCAGGAAAAGTTCATGAGACTTATCTCCAGTGAACCACCAGAAAACCGGAAGTGGAGCTGTGGCTCTAAGTGGCACAGTGCTAGTCTTGAGGGACTTCAGGGACAGCACCTAGGCCCTGAGTTCAGGCCCCCATGACAGACAAAAACCTACTAATAATGATCCTCAGTGAAATAAATTACCCCCAATATCCTTTGATTCCCATATGTAAACCCTCTGCAGGAAGGGGGCTATTAGCCTCATTTTACGGGTAGGGAAACACTTCCCAAAGCCATCAAGTAAGGAACAGAGCTGGGATTCGAACTCAGGAAAGTCTTGAGACGCGGAGGTGGGCAGCGACAGACATGCCACCACCGGAAGGGTGGGAAAGGTGGCGGGGCCTTCCCAGATCGCTCCTGGGTGCCAGGAGACAAGAGGGCATGGCAGGGCAGGGCAGGTGAGCTGGCATTTATTTTCGCCCTGATATTTTCATGCGATGAGCTCAGGCGGAGGCGGGGAAGGCCCAGGCCGGGACAGAGCCCGTCTGTGTGGACGGCTCCTAAGTAGAGCAGCTGGCATTCCAGTAATAACAAACCCAAGAGGTTGGTGCACTTTCTCACCCCCACCCCGGGGGGAGTGGAGAGACTGGGGGGGCTGGAGGAGGGGGCATGACGCAGGCGCACTCTGCAAAGAAAGGTAGGGGAGGGGCTGGTTTATTTCGGGAGAAATGGATCAGATGATGGGCGATTTTTATACCACAAAACGCTTTTAGGGCTTAGATCAGAGGAGAGGAAAATATGACTGAAGGGCAGTGAAGCAAAAAATAAGTGAATAATCAAATAGCCACACACCACACACGCATCTGTATTCGCCACAAAACGTGCAACACGCCGTTATAACTCACAAGCACCTGCCACCCAGGAGGAAAATGCCTTTTCATAGAGCTGACCCGGGGTTGGAGGGAAGAGCTTCAGTATGGAGCTATACAAGAAAACCCATCCTGGGGGAAACTGAGGCCCTGGAATGGGCCTAATCACAGAGAGGAGTTACGATTAGCTGTAAGGTTAAGCAGACCCTTTGTGGTGAGCTCCTGAATCTGTTATTTATTTTTGCCAGTCCTGGGGCTTGAACTCAGGGCCTGGGCACTGTCCCTGAGCTTCTTTGGCTCAAGGCCAGCACTCTACCACTTGAGCCACAGCTCCATTTCCAGCTTTTTCTGTGTATGTGGTGCTGAGGAATCAAACCCAGGGCTTCATGCATGCTAGGCAAGCACTCTACCACTGAGCCACCTTCCCAGCCCCCACATCTTGTTTTTCCTAAGCACCCAGGAGGTGCTATGACACGGTGGCTTTGCAGTCTTTCAGAGATTGGCTTACAGCCCTCTCATCCATGTGCCTCAGTTTCCTTATTTGTAATGTATGGAGGGGGAAACTTGGGGCCTCATGTTCTCCCTTAGCTTTTTCACTTAAGGCTGCTGCTCTACCACTTGAACCACACCTCCCATCCTGGCTTTTTGCTGCTTGAGAGATTAAAAAGTATCATGGAGCCAGGCATCAGTGGCTTACACCTGTCATCCTAGCTACTCAGGAGGCTGAGATTTGAGGATCACCATTCAAAGCCAGCCAGGGCAGGAAAGTCCCTGGGACACTCTTATCTCCAATGAACCATCAGCAAACCGGAAGTGGCGCTGTGGCTCAAGTGGTAGAGCGCTCGCCTTGAGCTGAAGAGCTGAGGGACGGCGCCCAGGCCCAGAGTTCAAGCCCCACGGCCGACAAATCAAATACTTTAGGGTTTATTCCCCACCCCTCGGGGACAAGGCCTGTCTTCTGGTCAAGCTAGGGTGGGGGTGAGGCGGGGGAGCTTTTGGTTAGGGGATGGAGAAAGCCCAGGCAGGGCCTGTAACCCCGGCCAGCAGCCACAGCGTCAGAGTGAAGAGCAGGACAATTCCATCCGCAGGCTCCAGCCTGTCTGGAGAGAATCACATTTAATTTGCATTCATCCCAGAATCATCAATTAGGTTCCTCCAGAATGATCCAGTCACTTCCTTCCACCGCGCTTCACAGAAGGTCAGCTAGTATTTTTCTTTTGTCTTGGCGCGAGTCCTGGGGCTTGAACTCGGGGCCTGGGTGCTGTCCCTGAACTGTGCTCGAGATGAGTTGTGTTACCTGTGGAGCCACAGCTCCACTTCTGGCTTTTTGTTTTGGTGGTTTATTAGAGATAAGAGTCTCATGAGCTTTCTTGCCCGGGCTGGCTTTGAACCTCCATCTTCAGATCTCAGCCTCCTGAGTAGCTAGAATGACAAAGGTGTTGAGTCCCAGTGCCCGGCTGCAGGGTTTTTGGGAGTTGGTGGTTTGTTTTCTGCCATGCTGGGAAGTCTTGGGTTTATCAGGCAAGTACTTGGTTTCTCAGCTACAACCGCAGCCTGAATTAGGCTTTAACTACGGCCCTCGAAGTTGTTAGAACAGAGAAAGAGGTGTTTGGGGGGAACACACTAGCTAGAGACCTAGTTTCTAATGTTTTCCACCAGCCCAAGAATCTTCCCAGACATCCTCATTCTGTGCATCAAGCACCAGGCAAAGCCGGGCACCAGTGTTCACGCCTGTAATCCCAGCTATTTAGAAGGCTAAATCTTGAGGATCAAGGTTCAAAAGCCCAGGCCAGGCAGGGAAGTCTGTGAGACTCTAAGCTCCAATGAACCAGCAAAAAGTCAAAAGTGGAGCTCTGGCTCAATGGCTAAGGACCTGCCTTGTGTGAAAAGGCTAAGGAAACAGTGCCTAGGTCCTGAGTTCAAGTCCCAGGACCGACACACACATGAAAAAAAGAAGGATCAGAAACACCATGATGGGCAGGGCAGAGCAGGCTCCAAGCTGAGTACTCCATGACCCTTGGCTGCCTCTGAGCCTCAGTTTCCCCCTTCTACAACACAGGGTGGGGGAGGGCCGTGGGACCGGCAGCCCAGCTGGCCGGAGGGACCCTGAGTACCAGGAACTGCAGAGTGGCATTCGGGGTTTGTGGAAAAGGCAGAGTCAGAGAAATAAATAATGAAGTCAGTCTCATCAGACGCCGGTGGAGGCAGACAGGCTGGAGCCATGAATGAGAACACCCCAGAGAAAGAGGCGGGGGGGGGGGGGGGGGGGAGGGAGGCCGATGATGGGGCCCCCAGAGAGAGCTGGGGGGGGGCAGGAGAGGGATGGGGTGCTGATGTCCACTTAGTATATCCATCACCACTATCACTAGCCGTGTGTGTGTGTGTGTGTGTGTGTGTGTGTGTGTGTGTGTGTGTGTGTGTGTGTGTGTGTGTGTGTGTATTGTGTGGCTCCTAGGGCTTGAACTCAGGCCTGGGTGCTGTCCCCCAGTTTCCTTTTGCTCCAGGCTGGTGGTCTACCACTTGAGCCACAGCTCTACTTCCAGCTTTTTGCTGATTCACAGTTGTGTGTGTGTGTGTTTTCCCCTGCCAAGGCTGGCTTTGAACCACGATCCTCAGATCTCAGCCTCCTGAGTAGCTGGGATCACAGACATAAGCCACGATGTCTTCAGTGGCCACCCCTCTCCACTCCTTGGAGAGCTCCAGCTTTATTGAGCATCTATTATGTGCAGATTTGGGATGGCATTTTCCTCTGTGTTTTCATTCAATCCTTGTGATCAGGAGCCAGACTGAGGGAGGAAATGGCTTGTCCAACGTAACATGGCTACCAACAATACAGGGGTCTTCAAACCCAGGCCTGAGAGTCAGTGGCGGGTCTGCTCTTGCAATTCAGCGTCTGCCCTTCCATCACAGCCTGAACCCTCCCCTTCCTGTCTCTCCTTGTGTGAGGAGCCCTGACAGTTACAATATCCGCTTCCTCACTTCTGTGAGGCAGAGGTGAACACGGCAGGCTATCTCCTGAAACAAGGGATCTCCTCCAGCAGAGGTTATCAAGGAAGAACCGGTGCAGCTACTCAGGAGGCTGAGATTTGAGGATTGTGCTTCAAAGTCAGCTACAGCAGGAAAGTCTGTGAAACTCTGATCTCCAATGAACCACCAGAAAACTGGAAGTGACGCTGTGGCTCAAGTGGTAGAGCGCTGGCCTTGAGTTGAAGAGCTCAAGACAGTGCCCAGGCCCCGAGTTCAAGTCCCATGACCAACAAAAACAACAACGAAAGAACTGATGCAGCTTCAAAAACCAAAATATCTAGCTGGGTGCTGGGGCTCACGCCTGTAATCCTAGCTATCAGGAGGCTGAGATCTGAGGATCATGCTTCAAAGCCAGCCTGGACAGGAAAGCCCTTGAGACTTATCTCCAATAAACTACTCAGAAAAAGTCAGAAGTGGCACTGTGGTAGAAAGTGCTTAGCCTTGAGCACAAAGAGGCTCATGGACAGTGTGCAGGCCCTGAGTTCAAGCCCCAGGACCAGTAAAAAAAAAAGTCTCATGGGCATATGCCTGTCATCCTAGCTACTCAGGAGGCTGAGATCTGAGGATCACAGTTCAAAGCCAGCCCAGGCAGGAGAGTCCATGAGACTTTTATCTCCAATGAACCAGCAAAAAGCCAGCCGTGGAGCTGTGGTTCAAGTGGTCAAGTGCTAGTGTTGAATGAAAACGCTCAGGGATGGTACCCAGGTCCTGAGTTCGAGCCCTAGTACTGGCGGGAAACACCAGCAACAAAAAAACACCCATTAGCTTTTGGGCCGCTTCCAGTGGGAGAATCCTATCACTTGATTTGCTGTACTTTTGGTGGGCAACAATTGCCACACCCAGCCCACCCCAATTTTGGCACCTGGCGACTTCCCCCAGAATAAAACCCATCACGCAAGCCGAGGAAGACGACACACGTGTGAAGCTGGCCAATCTGTCACCACCACCCACTTGAGGGAGATCTCAAAACAGGCGTTGCGATCAAGTGGCTGGGGACAAATGTGCGGCGTGTGTGCATGTGTGTGTGTGTGTGTGACAGAGAGAGAGAGAGAGAGAGAGAGAGAGAGAGAGAGAGCAAGAGCGGCTGGCACTTGCCTGTTGTCACTTATAATCTCCTGATTTCTTTGGAGGAGCAATTTCCTGGCGGAGCGTAACGTATAAAGTCTGCACAGGTGCAAGGCACGCTGGGTACGCAGAGGGGACCGTTACGGTGCTTGCAGGTTTGGGGGTGGGGGGGGGAGGCGTTTGCTCAGGTTGCACACCCCGGAATCCTTCAGGAGGGCTGTCCTGGAGGGGTCACGGCGAGGTCCCCCTTACTTAGGACGGACTCTGTGCGGAGCCCCACACCTGACAGGTTTGTCCCCAGCCCCCCCACAGCCGCATTCCCAGCCGCTCGGGGCCACATGACCACCCCCGGCTTAAGCCCTCGCTTCATCAGCAGCCCCCACGCCCCCCAAAAGGCTATTTGTAGAGGACCCCCCACTCAGAGCTTCGCACGCAAGTGTTGACTTTATAAAAAGAGAGAAGGGGTGTGTGTGGGGGGGAGCCAGCTGCAGGTTCCTGTGGTCAAGGCCCAGCCCCGCTCTCCCTGTGTGCCCTGGCCACACGCACACACACACGCATGCACGCATGCACACATGCGCGTGTCTCGGTGCCAGTGTCAGTCATCTCGACATCTGCTGTCCTTGTGTGACAAGGGGCTTTGTAACTTCACAATGACGCCATCTGTCCGGGCAGCCGGCTGTCTCTGCACCTGACCCCTCCCTTCTCTCCCCCCCCATTGCCATAGCAACAAGGGGGGGGGTTCAGGAAATCTAGCCCATAATGATGGAAGGTTTCTTGGGCCGCGGTGGGCCCACGTTGGATGGGGTGGAGATGGTGGGAGTGGGGGGGGGGGGAGAAGCTAAAGGAGTCATGGGGTGTTTGGTCCCTGGGTGGGAGAGGGGGGGTCCTCCCGGGTGGCTTTGGGGAAATCTCCAGCTCCTGCAAGGTCAATGGCTGACCTTGGCGGGTTAGGGAGGCCAGCCTCTATGGAAGGAGGCTGGAGGACCTCCAGTGTGCACATCCCAGTCCCTTTCAGTGGGTCTGGGACCCCCCCCCCCTTCTCTGGCCTCACCACCTTCTTTTGGGGGAGCTTCCCAGACAAGGACTTAGGTGGGGGGGGCTTTTTTTGGACCCTCCCACTATAGAGCATGGCAGTCCTTTGGTGCTCCTTTTTCAAATCTTGCCCAAGTACAGGGTTTGGCCCATGGAAGTTTCTAGAATGGGAATTTCTACAAAGCATCAACCGTTGGGTACGTAATGTGGCTTCATTCCTCCACCATCTGCCAAGTGAATCCCAACGCTCCAGGGCTTAAGATGCTTTCCACACGGGAGCCAATGGGACAGGACGTGGGAGAGGGAGGGATCCTCACCCCACGGGGAGGCCTGGGCCAGGAAGATTCTGTCCCCGAGATGGCTCAGGCCGCACCTGCCTGGCCGGAAGCACTGGGGCAGCTATTTGTAGGAAAGCCACATAAAGAGAATGGCAGGGAATCAGCTCCCAGAACCCCCTGGGATGGGCTGGCCTGGGGGATCTTGGGGAAAATCATTTGCTCATAAACCCTTGGCTTTAGGGGTCTGTGGAGTAACTCCTAGCCTAAGCAGCTAGGATTCTAGGCATGAGGTATCACCCCCAACTTGATTTTTCTCTTAATGAATCCCTTTCTCTCATGTTCTTTGTCTTGGTGGTCTGGCTCCATTGGGATATATGCCCTAGGCCTCCACTCTCCAAACCAGAAAAATGGCGTGGGAGCTGAGCACTGGTGGTAGCTCACATACTTGTAATCCTAGCTACTCAGGAGGCTGAGACCTAAGGATGGAGGTTCAAAGCCAGCCTGGGCAGGAGAGTCTGTGAGACTCTTATCTCCAATGAACCACAAAGAAAACCAGAACTGGTGCTGTGGCTCCATGTAATAGAGTGCTAACCTTGAGCAAAAAGAGCTCAGGGACAGCGCCCAGACCCCAAGTTCAAGCCCCAAGACCACCACCACCACCACCAACAGTATGAATCCAAGCCAGGCGCTGGTGGCTCACGCCTGTAATCCTAGCTACTGAGGAGGTAGAGATTTGAGGATCGCACTTCAAAGCCAGTCCAAATAGAAAAGTCTGAGAGAATCTTATGTCCAATGAACCACCAGAAAACCAGAAGTGGTGCTGTGGCTCAAATAGTAGAGCGCTCGCCTTGAGCTGATGAGTTCAGGGACAGTGCCCAGGCCCAGAGTTCAAGCCCCAGGATCAACAAAAAAATAAAAGAAAAGAAGAAAACTGACAGGTTCTCAAAGCTGCCCCAGAGAAAACCAGACAAGGTATACACAGCAGCCACAGAGAGAGAAAGACAGAAAAAAAAAAAAAATATGACAAATGTTTACTGCCAAAGAAACACAGAAAAGAATATATCTTGCTAAGAATAATTTCCACATATTTTTTAAAGCTACTGGGTGCACCTGTCATCCTAGCTACTCAGGAGACAGAAAAGGCTGTGAGACTCTTCTTTCTAATTAACCAGAAAAGAAGCCGGAAGTGGAGGTGTGGCTCAAGTGGTAGAGCACCAGCCTTGAACGAAAAAGCCAAGTAAGAGTGACAGATCCGGAGTTTAAGCCCCAAAAACTGGACACACACACACACACATGTAATAAAGTAACTGGAAAAAGCCAAGATGTGCTTAGGAGATGAATGCACTTAGTGGCCCTGCCCCAACCTGGAAAATAAGATGCGGGAGAAACACCCTGGACACTGATGTCTTTCTTGTCCTATTTCCCAGCATCCCTGGGGCCCGGCGGGGCAGGCTGGGGGTTAACAAGGCCAGGCGGGGCCCGGGCACTGACCGTGGTGATGAACCTGTACACGGGCTGTCTTCTCTCCGTGTACTTGACCGTGATGGGGCTGAGGTCGTAGCGGAACCAGATCGCCGGGATGATGCGGCCAGTGTGGCTGTAGGCGACATACTCCTGGAACAAAGGAAAGGAAGGGGACATGAGAGCCAGAAACCCGGGCCCAGGCCTTCTGGAAAGTAGGGGGGGCCCAGATTGCCCAGGGAGGAGGGGACCTTCTCCCTCACCCCACCCCCTTCGGATTCTGCCACCAGCAGCTCTTTGGGTAACACACTGGGGACAGCTTGGGCCCATTCTGCTATGGACAAGTTGACCCCGTAACCCGGAAGCAGTGTCAGAATCTCAGGCTGCATCTGATAGTAGAGGTACCCCCACCCCATAACTCATGGGCTGCACAATGCCCCTTTTGTCAGCACCTCCTGGGTCTGACTGCTGGCTTTCTGGGGGTGATGGCTTCCCCATTAAAGGCAAGCATAGCACTGTCCCTAACGCTGCAACAGGATGCATTCTGACAGCGGGACACGGGGTGCAGACCGGGGCCGTGAATGGCCAATGCGGAAGGGACATTCTGAGCTTCACAGGACGGATACACCAAGAGTCCTGCCCGTGCGGCTGTGTGCGCATGCGTGTTTGTGTGGCTCCCTGCGCGCAGCATGTGCGCATGCGTGCGTGCTTTGGATCTGCACATGCATATGAGTGCTGGCTACGTAGTTGCATGTGTGTGCCCGCGCTCGTGCATGCATACATGCATGCCAGGGATGAGCACAAAAGCCACGTGGGAAGGAGTTGAGTCTCTGTCCTCACGGGTCAGAAATGATGACCAGCAGCCCCTGTCCAGTCTGAGAACTTCTGAGCGCTCCCTCTAGTCTACTGTCACTTTTCTCCAATAAGGGGAGACCCACACTGGGGTACCCCAGCCCCAAACGCTGGGCCTGGGCCAGCTCAGGTTGCTCTCAGGGACAATGCTGAGATCTGATCGCTGCTTTTTGCTTACAGGGCAGACTGGGGCCCGTCCCGGCTCTCTAGGGCCTTGGGGAAAGAATGCTCGGCTTAGCTTTCTCTAGGAGAGCTGAGGGGTAGGGTGACTAAGGACAGAGAGAAAGCATGAATTAATAGCAGTAAGATTAAGTGTCACCCTACCTTCCTTTCTGGGCTCAGCATTTTTGTTAAAGCATTGTCTCATTGGACAGCCATCTTATTTATTCGCTCATTCATTTATTCAGTCTTTTTTTTGTGCCAGTAGTAGCTCTTTTTTTTTTTTTTTTTTTTTTTTCTTTTACTGCTGATGTTGTTTGCAGGGCTTGACCTCTGGACCTGGGCAGTGTCCCTGAGCCTCTTTGTGCTCAAGGCTAGCACCCTACCACTTTGAGCCACAGCACCACTTCTGGTTTTCTGGTGATTCACTGGAGATAAGAATCTCATGGACTTTTCTGTCCCGGCTGGCTCTCAACTCTCATTCTCAGATCTCAGCCTCCTGTGTAGCTAGGATGACAGGCATGAGCCACTGGACCTTGAACTCAGAATCTCGCACTCTCCCTGGGCTTTTTTTTTGCTCAAGATTGGTGCTCTGCCAGTTGAGCCCCAGCTCTACTTCCTGCTTCTTGGTGGACATGAGTCTCACAGACTTTCCTGCCCTGACTGGATTTGAACTTCAATTCTCAGATCTCAGCCACCTGAGTAATTTAGTGGTAGAGTGCTAACCTTGAGCAAAAGAAGCTCAGGGGTTAGGCTGGGAATGTGGCTTGGTGGTAGAATGCTTGCCTAGCATGCATGAAGCCCTGGGTTCGATTCCTCAGTACCACATACACAGAAAAGGCCATTAGTAGTATTGTGGCTCAAGTGGTAGAGTGCTAGCCTTGAGCAAAAGAAGCTCAGGGACAGCGCCCAGGCCCTGAGTTCAAACCCCAGGACTGGCGCACATACACATACACATACAAACACACACACACTAATGCTACTCAAACTATCCTCAGAATGAAATGGGATCTTTCTCAAATGCATGGCTTCTGGCTCTTGGCTGCTTTTGCTTACACAGCTCACACCCTTCAACTCCTGGTTAGATTTTTCTCCCCTGGATTCTGCTGCCATCCTAACAGCAAAGATCAGATATTTCATTTTCTCAAGGCCCGACAGAAACTGCTCTTGTCCTCTCTGTCCTCTGCCAGCAGGGGGCGCAGCTGCACAGCCCAGGCCTGGCGCACCCACCTTGTTGGCCACCGTATACTGGTAGGAGTACCGCTGCTTGCCACTCTTGTCTTCATACACCGTGGGCACGATCTTCAAGATGTAGTCGTGGGAGGCCAGAGCTGTGGAAAGGGCACAGGAAGAGGCGGGAGGAGATGGGCCTGGCCGCGCCCACAGGCACGGCATGGGGGCGCCTGCTCCCATTTTCACCAGCGAAGATGATCCATCTTCAACTTCTCCCCGCCAGTGACCGAGAATTTCCTCCCGCATGTACAGAATTATTACAACTCTGGAAATAACCCAAATGTCTATCACCAAGGCAAAACCGTGAGTGTGAGGGGAGAAAAAGAAAAATAAAAAATAAAAAACCACAGCCAGGCGCCAGTGGCTCACGCCTGTCATCCTAATTACTCAGGAGGCTGAGATCTGAGGCTCGTGGTTCAAAGCCAGCCTAGGCAGAAAAGTCCCTGTGAGACTCTTAACGCCAATGAACCACCCCAAAATCAGAAGTGGAGCTGTGGCTCAAGTGGTAGAACACTAGCCTTGAGCACAGAGAGGCCCAGCGCTCATGCTCTGAATTCAAACCCCACCAACCACCACCACCACCACCACCAAACCAAACAACCTAAGTTACTGAAAAAGGGTAGGAGAAAGGCACTTGCTAATATGTGTGGATGGTGGAATTATGAAAGATCTAGGAAAAGCTGAGCCTCAACTTCTGGCAAGAAAGACATTTGAGAAAGATCCCATTTCATTCTGAGGATTGAGTAGCGTGCGTGTGTGTGTGTGTGTGTGTGTGTGTGTGTGTGTGTGTGTAAGATCCCATTTCATTCTGAGGATTGAGTAGCATTAGTGTGTGTGTGTGTGTGTGTGTGTGTGTGTCTGTGTGTGTGTGTCTCTGTGTGTGTGTGTCTGTGTGCACCAGTCCTGGGGTTTGAACTCAGGGCCTGGGCACTGTCCCTGAGCTGCTTTTGCTCAAGGCTAGCACTCTACCACTTGAACCAGAGCGCCACTTCTGGCTTTTTCCTGTGTATGTGGTACTGAGAAATTGAACCCAGGGCTTCATGCATGCACAAGGAAAGCACTTTACCACTAGGCCACATTCCCAGCCCAACCCCTGAGCTTCTTTTGCTCAAGGTTAGCACTCAACCACTTGAGCCACAGCACCACTTCTGGCTTCTTTTCCATGTTTAGTGAAGATAAAAGGGTCTCAAGAGACTTTCCTACCCTGAGATCTCCGTCTCTGGAGTAACTAGGATGGCAGGTGTGAGCCACC
This sequence comes from Dipodomys merriami, assembly GCF_024711535.1. Classification (NCBI taxonomy): domain Eukaryota; kingdom Metazoa; phylum Chordata; class Mammalia; order Rodentia; family Heteromyidae; genus Dipodomys; species Dipodomys merriami. Next base: position 284,692 of record NW_027206455.1, read on the forward strand.
AGTGCCCAGAAAGTAGCCATTACTTTTAAGACAAACTGGCTATCAGTTCTATTGTATGGGGCTTAAACACCTTCTCCCTTAGTTTTTTCATTCAAGGCTAGTTTTTTTTACCACTTGAGCTACATTTCCAATTTCGGGGTGGGGGGTGTGTGTGTTCTTCTGGTTCATTGGAGATAGTCTCACAAACTTTCCTCCCCTAGGCTGGCTTTGAACCTCAATCCTCATGCCCCAAGCCTCCAGTATAGCTAGGATAATAGGTGTGAGCTACAGGCGCCCTGAGGCTTTCAGTGTTAAAAAGGAGCTCATCCATCCGTGGGAAGAACTGCATCATCTGTGATTGATTGCTCTCCCCTTTGGCAAAGAGTGACCCACACCTCCCCCTCCATCCTGAAGCGCAGCTCATCTCCCTTCCAGAATGAATGGGGGGAGACGCAGGAACTGGGCCTTACTCACCACCCTGTCCACAAAGCCCTGCACGGGGCCTGGTACGGCGTGGACAGTCGCAAATGCTTCTTGAATGAATGGACGCATGGAACAATGACTGGACAAAGCCATGAATGGGCCAGGAATCCATGAATCAGCCTCTGATAAGTGTGAAGTTAACGGGAACTGAACACCAGGCTGATTGACCGAAGATCGGCCCAGCGCTGCCGGATCTCAGTGGGGGAAAAGCCCGAACTCTCCCGTGGGCCTTGAGGGATGCTGAGAAACGCGGAGGAACCTTCTACCATGCCTTTCTAGAATCTTCCAGGGAAACCACAGAGCGAAAGCAACATGGAAATGCCGGCCTGCGGGTTTAAATCCTGCTCTCCTTGAATCTTTCCTCAAACACTCATCTGTCAGAGGGGTGGGGACAGAGAACATTCCAGGCTCCAGCACAATCCCTCCCTACCTCTTGGTGGCTCTTGCTGAGTCTCCTAAGGAGAGGAAAAATATTTCTAGAATCCGGTTGGATAAATCTGGGAAAACCCTGGAACTTCAGGGCTAAAAAGCCTGGGGAAGATTTCAACACACCTTGTTCAATACCATAGACCTAAAACATAGACCCCAGACCTCATTCCTCAAGGGTCTCTCGCTCAGGGGTCCGGGTGGGGCTCAGCACCCTTATTTTAAATCAGGAGTCCAAAGACTCCCCTTGACATAATGAAAGAATGAATGTCTTACCAAAATCACAGTTCTAGACTATGTTTGTTAGAATCTGTACAGGCTGGGTACCAGTGGCTCACGCCCGTCATCCTAGCTACGCAGGAGGCTGAGATCTGAGGATCGAGGTTCAAAGCCAGCCCAGGCAGGAGAGTCCCTGGAGACTCTGATCTCCAATGAATCACCCCCAGAAAGCCAGAAGTGGGATTCCATTGGTTGAGTGCTAGCCTTGAGCACAGAGCTCAGGGACAGTGCCCAGAACCTGAGTTCAAGCCCCAGGACTGGCACAAGTGCATGTGCGCGTGCATATGCACGTGTGCATGAGTGTGTGCACGTGCGCATGCACACACACCACACATACACACACACACAACACACACACACACACACAGGCTGCCTTTTACTTTTTTTTTTGTCAGTCCTGGGAATTGAACTCTGGGCCTGGGCGCTGTCCCTCAGCTCTTCAGCTCAAGGCGAGCGCTCTACCACTTGAGCCATAGCACCACTTCTGGCTTTTTCTGTCTATGGCTCTGAGGAATCGAACCCAGGGCTTCATGCATGCCAGGCCAGCACTCTACCACTGAGCCACCTTCCCAGCCCAAGTAGCTGCCTTCTATGAAGCTCTGATAAATTGCTCAGACCACTTTCTTCCTCCCATATGGCAGGGATTAAGTGCATTCTCCTCCCCTCCCCCCGTGCCTCCTCTGGGCAGACTCCAGGGGGAAAACGCCACTTGGGGCTGGGGTACTTACGGTTAGAGCTGAGTCTGTCTGCGCCCCCAAGAGCATTGAATGCACCGTGGACATTCTGCACCTGTGGAGAGGAACGGTGAGGGAGGGGATGGGGGGGGTACCTCCAGGCCAGGCCCTGCTGTGGGGGGCTGGCCAGGTGCTCCCCACCCTGGGGATCCCTTCCTCAAGGGTGACACAGGGGTCCAGAGGGGTTTAGCTCATAGAAAAGCTGCACAGAAAGCGGAGAGCCTGGGGCTCACGCCTGTCACCCTAGCTACTCAGGAGGCTGAGATATGAGGATCGCGGTTCAAAGCCAGCCCAGTGAGACTCTAATCTCCCATGAGCCACCAGAGAACCAGAAGCGCTGTGGCTCAAAATGGTAGAGCACTGGCCTTGAGTGAAAAAGCTCAGAGACGGTGCCCAGGCCCCGAGTTCAAGCCCCACCACCAACAGCAAAATAAATAAATAAAGAGGGGGAAAATGTGCAGATCCAGAGCCGGCACAGGTAAGGCAGGTAGTGGGCAGGACCCAGTCTGCTGGCTTTGTGCCACCTCATGGCACATCCGTGGGCACCCCCTTTATTTTTTGGTGCCAGTCCTGGGGTTTGCACTCAGGGCCTTGGGTGCTGTCCCTGAGCTTTTTCACTCCAGGCTAATACTCTACTGCTTGAGCTACTGCTCCACTTCCGGTTGTCTGGTGGTTCACCGGAGGTAAAGAGTCTCATGGGCTTTCCTGCCGCAGCTGCCTTTGAACTGCAGTCTCTGCCTCCTGAGTAGCCGGGATTACAGGTGTGAGCCACGGCTCCCGGTATCACCTGGTTTGTCACAAAATCCCCTTAGGAGGCTGCCTGGGATTCATTCTCCTGGCCTCCAACCCAAGGAGCTGCTTTGTGCAGTGCATAGAGGAATGGGGTCCCCAGCTCTGGGGTTCCCATCCCGTCTCCTCTTGGGTCTTTCAGCGGGCTGCGCGGGGCTCAGGGTTTTCAGGATGGCCAGCGGCTGGATGCTGGACAAGTCTGCTGCCTCCCTGAGCCTCAGTTTGCTTTCCTGTAAAATGGGCCCAAGGGCTGGGTGCTGGTGGCTCACGCCTGTCATCCTAGCTGCTCAGGGAGGCTGAGATCTGAGGATCGTGGTTCAAAGCCAGCCTGGAAGGGAAAGTTCGAGAGACTCTCATCTCCAATCAACCAGCAAAAGAGCCAGAAGTGGCGCACTGTGAGCTACATAACCTTCTATATATTAACAACTGCCTAGACTCTGGCAGGCGCTCAGAGCCACGGAGGAGCCGTGGAAGGGAGAGGGATCGCTCTGGAGCCATAAACACCTGGCCCCCAAGATGGATTCGGGTGATGAAGCAGAGCCTCCGCCGGGCGGCCCTCCCCAGGCCCCCCACTCACCTGCAGCGTGTCCCCAAAGGAGAGCTTGTGGATGGCGTGGGTCATGTCTGGGTTCTGTGGCTGGGCGGTGGCGCTGTGTGTGGACACGTGGAAGTTGCCGGGGACCTGGGAAAGGAAGGTGGGTGTTGTTAGCAAGGGGATGGACTGCAGGTACTGCGTGATCCAGGCACGCAGCAGACACCGGGCTCAGAGAGAGAGAGAGAGCGAGGAGAGACAGAGAGAGAGAGAGAGAGAGAGAGAGAGAGAGAGAGAGAGAGAGAGAGAGAGAAAGACCCTCTCCCTCCTCCCCCCCCCGTGTCCCTCCTCCTTTCCTTTCCCCCCTCCTCCCCTTCCTTCTTCTCTCCTTCCTTTCCCCTCCTTCTCTCTTCCTACTCCCCCCTCCTTTTCTTCTCCCCCCTCTCCCCCTCCCTCTTCCTCCTTCCTGTCCTCTTCCCCCCACCTCCCCCCTTCTCCATCCCAGAAGCCCCATGGGTAGCACAGGCGCCTCCCCCGCTTCCATCCCCATCCTGGGGTGCAGGATCTCGGGGGCCCCAGTGTGAACCCCTCACTCACCTTTTCCTGTCCCAGCCCAGGGCAGCAGCCATGGTTTCACCCCATCCCCAACCTGGCCGCAGCTCAGCGCCAACCCCCCCCCAAGGCCTGGACCCCCGTGTGGATTAGGGTCTGCCCCCCAGTTGCCACGCTGGGCTGGGGCCTCCCCCGAGGGGGGCCCCCCCATGCGATGCTGCCCTCGGGAGGGATTCCCGTGGTCAGTTGTGTTAGGAGGACTTCCAGCCACGCGATGCCACCTGAGCTAAGGAAGCCCCATCTCTTCCTGCGGTGTCCGGCCTCGAGTATTTCATTACAGCAAGGGAGAAAATGAAGCCACTGGCCCCGCCCTCCCTGCCCCGCCCCTCCCACTCTCACTCCGTTCACACCCTCCCAGCCAGAGCTGGCGCAAAATGCCCCCTGCAGAACAAGAGGCCTGCCTCAGTGGGCCCTTCGTGCCTGCCCCGGCCTCCTGAATCCCACCCCCCCCCCACGGCTTTCCAGCCTTCCCCCAGAGCCCTTCCCTCAACATCTGTCTAAAACCAAGCAACAACAGAAAAAATTGGCTGTCATCCCCCCAACCCGCCAGCTGCGGGGCACGGCGCACCCATTTCTGCTCAGGAGTTTCTTCTGCTTCCTGCTGCTAGAAAGGAGCTGTAGGCCGGTGGGGTTTGTCTGCTGTGTCCCCAGATACGTTCTCTAGCAGGTGCCCCGTTAAGTGAGGAAGGAGCAAGACGTGTCATCTTTTAGCCCTTAGTCCCAGACATGGTGCCAGGTTTAGAGAAAGAACACAGACATGAGCCCCGCCCTGGTTAAGGACCCTATCTCTGACACAGTCTGAGGACTGAGAGACCGGGGGATCTGCACTAGTCTGGGATCTGCACTAGGAAGGCTGGGAAAGGTACCTGAGTAAGAAGGAACAGCATGACTTCAGAACTAACTACATGGCTGGGAAGGTGGCTCAGCGGTAGAGCACTTGCCTTGTATGCATGAGACTCCAGGTTCGATTCCTCAGCACCACACACACAGAAAAAGCCGGAAGTGGCGCTGTGGCTCAAGTGGTAGAGTGCTAGCTTTGAGCAAAAGAAGCTCGGGGACAGTGTCCAGGCTCTGAGTTCAAGCCCCAGGACTGGCAAAAAGAAAAAGAAAAAAAAAAAACCTATTCACAAGACTTTATACTTGTAGCTCATGCTAGCTACTCTGGAGGCTGCTGAGACCTGAGGATCAAGGTTCAAAGCCAGGCTGGGCAAGAAATGTCTGCGTGAGTCTCTTACCAACAATCACTGAAAAAGTGGTAGAGCACTAGCCTCCAGCAAAAGTAGTTCAACCCCCCCAGCACCTGAGCAAAACAAACAAAACCAAACAACAGCAAAAACCCCAAGGCCATCCATGTGGTCCTTATCTTGCCAGAATTTTCCTATGCAGTGATCAGGCATGGGTGGGACTTGGGTTGGGGACCCCGGCCCCCTGCTTCCATCCACGATAAAAGTGAATGAAGCCAGGTGCTGATGGCTCACACCTGTCATCCTAGCTACTCAGGAGGCTGAGATCTGAGGATCGCAGTTCAAAGCCAGCCTAGGCAGGAAAGTCCGTGCGACTCTTATCTCCAATGAACCACCAGAAAACTGGAAGTGGCGCTGTGGCTCAAGGGGTAGAGCTGAAGAGCTGAAGGACAGCGCCCAGGGCCAGAGTTCAAACCCCATGACTGGCAAAAAGGAAAGTGAAGGAAGAGCAAGATCTGTCTTGAGCACCTGCCCCCAAGCCCCGCCCCCAGGGGCCAGGACCCATCCGCATGCGTGCTCACTGGCTGGCTGGCTGCCTCCTTCCCTCCCTCCCTCCCTCCCTCGTTCCCTGGGCTAGAAGAGTCCTTGCAGGTGGCTGAGTCATGTCGGCACACACTGTGTGCAGAAGAAAGGAAAAAAAAAAGGACGACGCTTTTAGAGCCTGTGACGTAGGCATCTACGTCAGTGCCTCTGATGGATTTAAGAAACATACTGCTGGGGCCAGCTCCCCCACACCCCGCACCCCATCCCCGGAGGGTGAGGTCTCCTCCCTGCTGGATACAGCCGGAGGCGAGAATGCCCATGTAGCTGTGGGCTGATCAGGGGTGATGGCCATCCGGGCTGCCAGCAGCCATCGTGACTGGAGTCCTTACCCAGCATGGCTCCCCTTCACCCCCAAAGGAGGGAGAGTGGGTGTGGACAGAGGGTGTCTGGGGCCACACTGGTTCAATGACACTTGAAAACCATGTTTAAAAGAAGTAGATGCACGGCTGGGAAGGTGGCTCAGTGGTCGAGTGCTTGCCTTGCATGCATGAGGCCCTGGGTTCGATTCCTCAGTACCGCATACACAGAGAAAGCCTGAAGTGGCGCTGTGGCTCAAGGGGTAGAGCGCTAACCTTGAGCACAAAAGCTCAGAGACAGCGCACAGATCCCGAGTTCAAGCCCCAGCACAGAAAAAGAAAAAAAAAAAAAAAAAGAGAGAGAGAATCAGATGCAGGGTTGAGCACCTGTGGCTCCCGCCTGTAATCCTAGCTACTCAGGAGGCTGAGTTCTGACGATCATTGTTCAAAGCCAGCCCAAGCAGGAAAGTCTGTGAGACTCTAATCTCCAATGAACTACCAAAAAGCTGGAAGTAGAGTGGCTCACATTAGCCTTGAGCATAAAAGGTTAGGGACAGTGCCCAGGCCCTGAGTTCAAGCCCCAGGCCACACACACACAACACACACACACACACACACACACACACACACACACACACACACACACACACACACACACACACACACACACACACACACACACACACACACACATCTGAACACAATTCTTTAGCAATGCATTAAATAATAAAGCCTAGGGTAGCAATGCATCAAATAATAAAGCCTAGTGGAGGTAAAATGCCTTGCTGTGCTTACAAAGGAAGGATGAGCGTACAATGCCTTTGCAAGTGTTTTGCAACCTTTTGAATAATATATAAATTCAGCAATTTCTCCTGATGGGAATAAAACCTCGGCTTACACTATTCCTGCTCAATGTCTACCGCAGAAGGAAATGCAAAGCGGACTTTGAGCTTAGAAAGAAAAGAAAGAAAAGAAAAGAGAGAGAGAGAGAGAAAGGAAGAAAGAAAGAAAGAAAGAAAGAAAGAAAGAAAGAAAGAAAGAAAGAAAGACAGACAGACAGACATAATTCTTGCCCCTTGTCCAAGTTCCCAGACCCCTGAAGTAGTTCAGGGGGTGTCTGTCAATCAGCCTCACATTGTTAGGGGTGGCGGGGGACCCCAGGACTGCGATGAAGCTGCCAGCCTCTGTCAGCTGGCTGAACACCGCTGCTCCTCCAGTGGTATCAGAAACTCTGGGAGGCCTTGTTCTACTAGGGCTCAGGAGGCCGGAAGTGGGGGCGGAAGTGGGGTCCCTAGGCCCTCCCCATCATGTCTCCTGCCCTCACAGCTCCTCCACTCGCTCCCACATGGACGCCAGCAGCGCCACAAAATCGCCTCCACCTTCTACTTAACACCCCTAATGAGAACCCTAAATGAACCCCAGGACAATCATCTGATGGCTGCCACCTCCTTCCCCACAACCACAGCCACAACGTGAAGACACCCGGATGTCACCGCAAAAATGGCTTCCCCCGGTTAACGCCTGTGTTCACCTGCCACATCCAACTCATGGCCAAGCCCTGCTGACGCTCCCTCCCCGTCTGACCACTCGGCCCACTGTCTGCCACCACTCCAGTCCCCACCAGTTACCCAGAATGCCTTTCTTTTCCTTCCCCTTCTCTGCCTTTCTTTCTTTCCCTCCTTCCTCCTTCTCTTTTGTTCCCCTTCTTTTATTTTTTGTTCCAATCCTGGGGCTTGAACTCAGGGCCTGGGCGCTGTCCCGTGGCCTTTTCACTCGAGAATGGTGCTCTACCACTTGAGCCACAGCTCCACTTCTAGCCTTTTGCTGGTTCATTTAGAGATAAGAGTCTCATGGACTTTTCTACCTGGGCTGGCTTCAAACCTTGATCCTCAGTTTTCAGCCTCTTGTTTTGTTGGTGGTGGTGGGGCTTGAACTCAGGGCCTGGCACTGTCCCTGAGCTTCTTTTGCTCAAGGATTAGCACTCTACCATTTGAGCCACAGCGCCACTTCCAGCTTTTTCTGCTTATGTGGTGTTGAGGAATCGAACCCAGGGCCTCATGCATGCCAGGCAAGCGCTCTACTACTGAGCCACCTTCCCAGCCCCTCTTGCACAGCTGGTCTTATAGGCAAATGCCACCGGCTCCAAGTGGGATTTGTGCTCCAAGTGGGACTTGTGATGGTTTAGCTTTAGGTCAGATGTGTTTAGATTGTACGTGCACATGCACCACCTGTCTCTAAGGTAGACTTGGCCAGGGGATTGGTTATTTCTGCTCATGTGTCAAGGGCTGGGGGAAGGAGGGGAGGAGCCATGAATGACCAGTGATCCTGGGACTAGGAAGTGGAGACACAGGATGTCAGGGCTGTGTGACCTTGGGGAAGGTACTTAACCTCTCTGGGCCCCAGCTTCCAGTGGGAAGCTTCATGTGTCCAGAGCTGAGCAGAATGCAGGCACGTGCTGCTCAGGGCCCAGCCCCAGTGCCCTGGCCATTCATGCCCACCCCTGGCGGGAAAATCAGCCAATAACAGATGGGGTCCTTTGGAGCTGATGTCCCCCCTCCTCGCACCTCCCCTGCTTTGCCCCCCCCCACAGCAACTCACCCCTCTGAAATGCCCTCAGCATGCACACTGCCACCATCCATCAACAGAGCTCTGCGGGTGGGTGCCAGTGACGCACGCCTGTCCTCCAACGCTCCTCAGGAGGCTGAGGTCTGAGGATCCTGGTTCAAAGCCAGCCAGGGTAGAAAACTCCGTGAGACCCATTCTCTCCAATGAGCCAGCAGAGAAGGTGGAAGTGGAGGTGTGGCTCAAGTGATAGAGCGCTAGCTTTGATCGAGAAAACTCAGGGAGGAGTGTGAGGTCTTGAGTTCAAGCCTCAGGAGCGACACAAAAAGGAATGAATGAATGAATGAATGAATGAATGAATGAAAATACAAAGCTGCTGGGCGCTGGTGGCTCACGCCTGTCATCCTAGCTACTCAGGAGGCTGAGATCTGAGGATCGCGGTTCAAAGCCAGCCCGGGCAGGAGAGACCATGAGACTCCTATCTCCAATAAACCACCAGAAAACCGGAAGTGGCGCTGTGGCTCAAGTGGTAGAGCGCTCGCCTTGAGCTGAAGAGCTGAGGGCCAGCGCCCAGGCCCAGAGTTCAAGCCCCACGGCCGACAAAAAGAAAATACAAAGCTGTACCATCTGCTGACCACCCTGGACTAGCACCCCTCTGAATGTGAGAATCTCAGATGAATGAATGAATGAATGAATGAATGTGTAGTAGCTCACTGAATCCCCACTCCACATCAAAGAAGGGAAGCCTTGGCTCAAGGGACTTGGGACACATTCCTGGGCCAGCAAGAGAGGAGCTTGGCACCCAGGCTCCCCCTCAACATGGGGCGAAGATCAGCCCCGGTGCACTGTGACACCCCCAGAAGCCGGAGCCGCATCTGAGAGTCTCAGGGGAAGAGCCAGGGCTGGACTCTGCCCCCTGCTGGCCACCAGGGTGGAAGTCAGGGGTCAAGGGCACAGGCCCATCACCTGGGGATGGGCGGGAGGGGAGGGAGGGAGGGAGGGAGGGCAGAAGGGGGCGGGCACCATACCTTGTTGATGCTGAACTGGCCCTCGAAGCGGCAGCCCGCCCCGTTGTTCAGCGGGATCTTCATGGAGTTGTCGATGTGGCCCACCTCGTGCCGGCCCATCTCATCCTGGATGTCCAACCCGACCACTGTGGATGCCAACGGAGCGGCATGAGGCCTGGCCCTGGCGTGCCAAGAAAGCCCTGCCCATGGCCGGACAGAGAAAGCAGAGGTTCCAGGGTCTGGGGGGGGTCCTCGTATCTGAGTCCCGATCTGCAGTTAACCAGCTGAAAGGACTTCTTAACACCCCCCCACCTCAGTATATCTCTCTGTGAAATGGGAACGATCAAAATGCAACATGCCGGCTGGCTGCTTGTCATCCGAGCCACTCAGGAGGCTGAGATCTGAGGATCGTGGTTCGAAGCCAGCTTGGGCAGGAAAATCTATGAGGCTCTTATCTCCAATGAACTGCCCAAAACTGGAAATAGTGCTGTGGCTCAAGTGGTAGAGCACTAGCCTTGAGCCAAAAAAAAGCTCAGGGACAGCATCAGAGGCCCTGAGTTCAAGCCCCACAACCAACAAAAATAAATACAAAGCCCCAGCCAGGCCCACTAGTAGATCATGCCTATAATCCTAGCTAATCAGGAGGCTGAGATCTGAGAGGTTCAAAGGCAGCCCAGGCAGAAAAATCTCTGAGACTCTGATCTCCAATTAACCACCAGGAAACTGGAAGTGGCGCTGTGGCTCAAAGTGGTAGAGCGCTAGCTCTGAGCAAAAAGAGCTCAGGGACGGAGCCCAGCCCCGAGTTCAAGCCCCACAGCAGACAGAAACCAAAAACCCACAAGTAGAGCTGTGGTTCAAGTGGCAGAAGACCAGCTTTGAGCAAAAAAGCGAAGGGACAACACCCAGGCTTAGAGTTCAAGTCCCAGAACTGGCCAAAAATAAGAAAATAAAAATGAAAAAAAGTATGGATGAAATGAAAGAGAGTCTGGATGTAGTAGCAAATAGATCTAGAAAATGTTTAGAACAGAGATTGATGAACAGTAAGTAAAAAGAATAAACAGTGAATCTTGAACTCTCAATCTGGGGGAGTGTGTGGGGGAGACAGCTTCAGCATTCATTCATTCATCATTCATTCATTCGTTCACCACTTCCATTCACACACCTTCCTTTCCCCAAAGCCTCTTTCTCCCAAGGCCAGGGAGGGACACACACTCTGAAGAGACCGGCCACTGGCTGCCTTCTCTGGGGACCTTGGTGCGTTCTCTAGGTTCCCCTCTGCATACCACATGGGATCAGACAGCCTTGGGTCCTGGTCCTGACTCTCTGGGCATCTGTCATGGCAGTGTAAAATGGGCAGGTCGGTCCTGCTGCAGGGCCTCAGATGGCCCAAGAGGCAGGCAGGGCAAGATCTCGGATCCTGTAAACTACAGAAACGCACAGAATTCCCTGGCAGGAGCGGCTGAAAGGAGGGTGTGACGCAGAGTGCAGACAGCTGGAAATGACTGGAAAGAGAGCCCGCCATACAAGGCATTGGGGCCCAGCCCGTGGAGAAGAGCCTGGGCTATCCAGATGCTGCAGACGACGCTCCCAGGGTCTGTATGCCTCCCAAGAATACAAGGGGCCTCCAGCCGGGCTCTGTGGCTCACGCCTGTAACACCAGCTGCTCAGAAGGCTGAGCTCTAAGGATCCTGGTTCAAAGCCAGCCCAGACAGGAAGGTCTGTGAAGATCTTCACTGAACCACCAAAAGAAAACCTCAGAAAGTGGAGCCGTGGCTCAAGTGGTAGAGTGTCAGCCTTGAGTGAAAAAAGCCAAGCAAGAAAGGAACACAAGGCCCTGAGGGGAGGAAGGAGGAGGGAGGAGGGAAAAGGAAGAGGAGGGGGAGGAAGAAGGGAAGGGGAGGAAGAAGGGAAGGGGAGGAGGGGGAGGAGGCGGCCCCATGATGCTGGGCTCTAGGATGGATGGGCAGGTCACTGTCCTGAGGGACAGCAGTTCACCGTGGGTCACTGCTTGGAGCCAGCATGCAGTGTGGTACCATTTCCGCCCTTCCCCACTCCCGGGTGTCTGTCGGGTGTGACTAAGACTTTCCCTACGCCACAGCCACAGCCGATTCCTGCAGGAAAAGCGGCCAGAGGAATTTTTTTTTTTCCCCAAAAGGGAGGGGGAAAAAAAAAAAAACAAAAAAACAACCTCAAAAAATATTCAAACTAAATAAACCTGACATGATTTCGACATCTCTGGCTTGAATCCTGCTGTAGATGCAGAGCTGTGATGTCACGCTCACCCAAAGCAGTAACAATGGGCCTGCGTGGCTAGAGGCTGACCCAATGTTCTTGTCCTGCCCTGGCCTTTTTCACAGGAAAGAGAGGTATGGGCTGGGAGGGGCGGGGGGGGGGGCAACACCAGCCCCTTCCCTTCCAGAGAACGCCAGCTCATTCACCAGCAAGCCTGGAGATCATCGCATCAGACTCTCCTGGAAATCACTGCTGCCAGATCCCACTAAGCCCATTGTGCAGATGGGGAAACTGAGGCCACCAAGGCCTCGTTTTCATTTTGCCCAGGCCAGGTGGTTCATGCCTAGAATCCCAGCTACGCTGGAGGCTGAGATCTGAGGATGGCAGGTTCAGAGTCTACCCAGGCAGGGAAGTCTGGGATACTCTTACCTCCATTGAACCACGAAAAAGCCCGAAGTGGAGGTATAGCGTAAATCGTAGAATACCAGCCTTGAGTGAAACAGTTCAAGCCCCAGTACTAGCATTAACACACACACACACACACACACACACGTGTGCGCACGCACACACACACACATACACACACACAACACAAAAAACAGGACTGGGAAGGTGGCTCAGTGGTAGAGTGCTGGCCTAGCATGCATGAAGCCCTGGGTTCGATTCCTCAGTATCACATACACAGAAAAAGCCCGAAGTGGCGCTGTGGCTCAAGTGGTAGAGCATTAGCCTTGAGCTGAAGAGCTCAGGGACAGCGCCAAGGCCCAGAGTTCAAGCCCTAGGACGGGGGGGATGGGGTGGGGGGGTGGGGGTGGGGTGGAAGCAAGGGTTGGAAGTGTGACTCAGAGTTGGTAGAGCACTAGCCAATGAGTGAAAGCAGCAGGTACTGAGTTCGAGTCCCAGTCTTGGAATGAAAAAACAAACAAACATGGAAAGTGAGCAGACAAGCATGCAAAGGGGCATCATGGGATAAGCACTGTTTGCAGCTGGCGTTATCCGCATAGCTCATCCTGGATCACTTGCTGCTTTCCTACTCGAGGATCTGCCACGGGAGGCGTGGCGTCTTGCTGTTTGTGATACTCACATTCGCAGTGCAAATTGGGTAAACTGATGTTCAGGCTGACATCAATTTTCCCTCCGCTGTTCTTATCGGGGTCATCAACATACAGCTCGTTCACCCTGGGGGACAGACAGAAGCCTTTATGAAGATAGAGGCACCGATCTTGGGGACACCAGACCCCCCCCCCAAGCACAGGCCCCTGAGAGGCCCAGATCTCAGCCGATCCTGAGAGGAGCAGATAGGGGAAAATATCTCTTTTGAGGTCAGACTAATTCAAGTTCAGATCCTGGATCTGATACGCTCTAGGGTCACTTTCTGAGAATTCTGCAATGATGGGGAGGAGGGGAGGAGAAATACCTTACTCATTACTAATGGAGAGGGGGGCGTGTTGAAGATTAAAATAAGAAATGGAGCCAGGCACCAGTAATTCAGGGATAGCTCCCAACCCTTCAGAGGAAGGGGGCGGGGGATGACAATACCACTAGGGCTCAGGGCCTGGCGCCACAGGCACACATCCTTCTCTTTCCATGTCTCCACCCATCTGAAAAGGCAGGAAGTCAAAGACCTAGGGTAGCTTCTGGTTGGCAACACTACCAGATGACTGTATCAGCATCTGGGAGCTGCTGTAACAAGTGAGCACAATGTTACTGGCGTAAAACAACCAAAATGAGTTTGAACCAGGCGCTGGTGGCTGCTCTCTGTCATCCTAGCTACTCAGGAGGCTGAGATCTGAGGATCACTGTTCAAAGCCAGTCCAGGCAAGAAAGTCCCTGAGACTCTTATCTCCAGCGAACCACCAAAAAGCTGGAAGTCATGCACATACACAGAAAAAGCTGGAAGTGGCGCTGTGGCTCAAGTTGGTAGAGCACTAGCCTTGAGCAAAAAGAGCTCAGGGACAGAGCCCAGGCCCTGAGTTCAAAGTCCAGGACTGGCGTGAAACAAGAAAAAGCAAGTAGCAGGAAGGATCTGAAGTGTTTAGTACATCTCTAGCCTGAATCACCAAGCTATTAATGTGGGGCTTGTTCTAATCCTCAGATGACAGAAATTGCTTCGGAGGCAAAGACTCTCTGCTATGATCGGCCAATGCTGTGTCAGATCTGAAGAGCAAAGTGACCAATGCGCAGCCTTCCTATAGCTCTCAATTCACACACATGGGGGGGGGGGGGAGGGGGGAGACATAGGCAGAGAGAGGGAATCAGACCATCCAAGGAGTCCTCAGGGCTGTGGTTCAAGTGGTAGAGCATCAACCTTTGAGCAAAAAGTCAAGGAATGGTACAAGGCCCTAAGTTTGAGTCTCAGGACCACCACCACACACAAAAATGATCTTATACTTGCCTAACACTTTCCCTCTCTCTGACCTCCCGCCTTCCTGATGGAGGAATTCTCTTCAATAAATCACCAACAAGCTGCAAGTGGCACTGTGGCTTACAGTGGTAGAACGCTAGCCTGGAGCAAAAAAAGCTCAGAGACAGAGCCCAGGCTCTGAGTTCAACGAACAAAGCAGTGGATCTATGTTTAAAGAAAATATCTTTTTTCAAAAAAAATTTTTGACAGTCCTGGGGCTTGAACTCAGGGCCTGGGCACTGTCCCTGAGCTTCTTTTGCTCAAGGCTAGCACTCTACCACCTGAGCCACAGCGCCACTTCCAGCTTTTTCTTTTGCTAAATTTTTTGTGCATTATTTTTTTCTATCTTACAATGTCTACTTTTTGTCTTTTTTTTTTATTGTGAAAATACCGTACAGAGGGGTTACAATTACATGGACAAGATAATGAGTACATTTCTTATCAAGCATTGTTGAGGTCTCCTCCTTTGTTTCCCCTTCCCATCCTCCCTCCGCCCCCCCCCCCAAAGTTGTAAAGTTCGCTTTTCGATTTAATGTCTTGTACATCTCATTATTGCAATGGGCCCACCTGTATCCCTATTTAAACGATTTCTTTTTTCCCTTCCCCTCCACAAATTATACCAACATCAAATACAGTGAAAGCAGGGGTTATACTGTGGGGGAGGGACATACAAAGCAACAAAGAAATCATCTTACAAATATGTTAGAAACAATTGCAAGAAAGCAAAAACATTTGAATATTTATCTTGGGGTTCATTTCACCTAACATCTGACCTTTTCTGCTTGTCTCAGACATATACTAGTTATTCCAAGTAAGGGAAACCATGGGACCTATGTTTCTTTGGGCCTGGCTTACTTCACTTCATATAATTTTTTCCAAGTCTTTCCATTTCCTAACAAATGGAACAATGTCATTCTTTCTGATGGAGGCATAGAATTCCATTGTGTATATAGACCACATTTTCTTGATCCATTCATCTACTGAGAGACATCTGGGTTGGTTCCATATCTTAGCTATGGTAAATAATGACTTCCAACTTTTTCTCTGTGTGTGGTACTGAGGAATCAAACCTAGGGCTTCATGACTTTAGTAGGGAATGGCTGAGCATTCTCAAATCTCCACTCAGGACTGCTCTGTGTGTGTGTGTGTGTGTGTGTGTGTGTGTGTGTGTGTGTGTGTGTGTGTGTGTGTGTGTGTGGTGTGTGTGGTGTGTGTGCGTGTGTGTGTGTGCGCACGTGCGTGTGTGCTGGTCCTAGGGCTTGAACTCAGCACCTGAGCACCATCCCTGATCTTTTTCACTAGAGCTCTACCACTTGAACCACAACTCTACTTCCAGCTTTTTACTGGTTCATTGGCGATAAGAGCCTCATGGACTTTCCTGCCCGGGCTGGCTTTGAACTGTGATCCTCAGATCTCAGCCTCCTGAGTAGCTGGAATGACAGGTGTGAGCCACTGGTGCCCGGCTTGTACTCCTACGTCTGCTTTTAATAAACTTGCTGCTTTACGACACTTTACGACTCCTTAGCTTCTGAATACTTTACCTGGCTGAGCGATGTCCAGGTACCCCAAGAGGGTACCTGGGAGGGATACCTGCAATCTCAACAGTCTTACATGCCCCAGAACAGAGCAAACAGAGAGGCCCTGGGGAGGGAGAAGGATCACAAGAGGTGACGCTGAGAACAATGGCTTGCTGAGGGCCAGGTACAAGCCTCCTCCTTCACCGCAGCCTGACTTCTACGTGATGAGTAATGGGCTTACAGGAGTCGCACCCTGGCCACCGCCGGCCTATCCCTTCCCAGAGAGTGACACTCTTCCTGCAGCTGCTCACCTTTCCTACCTGGCGCAGCTGGGGCCCTGCGCGCGTCACGGGATGACGTCATCCCCTGGCAAGCCTGCCAGGTGACCTCAGTGCACAGCCAGGTGAACCCCAGGTGGGGCCTGGGATGAGCTCACGCCCCACCCTGGGGCACGGGAGAACAAGATGGCCAGCTGCCCGGAGCTGAGGGGTCACCCGGAGGACCACAGTGCCAAGGGGGGCGGGGGGGGGGGGCTGGATGGCAGAATGGGTCAAAGCCAGCCCAGCAGCTCTGGGCGGGGGTTTGGTTATGTAACCCCAGGACTAGCTGCTTGCTCCGGGCTCCTTCCTGGAGGGCCAGGGCTGCAGGATGAATCAGGTTCCATCACCAGATGAGGTCAATTCGGCACTTTCCACATCCAAAGCAAATGTTCCCAGCCTCGCTGGGCCTTCTGCCAGTCCAGCCAGGCGCGGGCCTTGCCAAAACGCTCAATTGGCTTTCTTGGCTAGGGCTGGGCCAGTTCGGTTGTCAGAAATCAGCCCCGCTGGAAAGAAAATAAATGCTTTTTTTTTTTTTTTGGTAGCTTTGCTGTGGTTCTGGAATTCTCCATGACCTGGCAATCTCCTCTTGCCAGGGCAGCCGATGAGCAAGCCCACTGGGGTGTAGGCAGGCGGCTGGGACGAGTGGCTTCGCCTCTCTGAGCCTCAGTTTCCTCGTCTGCACTGAAGGAGCTCTGGACAAGTTTGAAAATAGGCCAAACAGGGCTGGGAAGGTGGCTCAGTGGTAAGAGCGCTTGCCTTGTATGCCTGAGGCCCTGGGTTCGATTCCTCAGCACCACATAAGCAAAAAGAAAAATGCCGGAAGTGGTGCTGTGGCTCAAGTGGTAGAGCGCTAGCCTTGAGCTGAAGAGCTGAGGGACAGCGCCCAGGCCCAGAGTTCAGGCCCCACGACCAGACCCAAAAAGAAAAGAAAATAGGTCAAACAGTCTAATAGCAATGAAAGTCACAACAGAGTGGCGGAGGAGTGAAGGACTGGGGACAGAGCAGAACCTTCTAGAGAATGTAGAATAGTATATGTTTTGTCCCCGGTAATGGCTCAATGGGTACAAATAGGTGATCATTCACTGGCTGGAGCCTTTCAGATCTGTGCACTTTGCAGAGTCTGAGTTATAAAAGGAAAGAGAGAAAACGAGGAGGGGAGGGGAAAGGCAAGCCAAAGAGGAAACAAGGTATGAATGCACCAGTAGTTGATGCCTGTGAGCCTAGCTAACCAGGAGACTGACATCTGAAGATCTGGGTTCAAATCCAGCACGGGCAGGAAAGTCTGTGAGTCTCTTATCTCCAATGAACCATCAAAAAGTCTGAAGTGGAGCTGTGGCTCAAATGGTAGAGCACCAGCCTTGAGTAAGGGGCAGAGCCCAGGCCCCAAGTTCAAACCCCACTACTGGACGGACACACACACACACACACACACACACACGCACACACACACCTTTATTGACTGAGTAACAGCCTGAGTTGGGAAACAGATGTTGAGGCTGTTGCTTGTGACATCTACTTAAACACATTCACCAAGATACTCAGGGGGAGCCGGGCGCTGGTGGCTCACGCCTGTCATCCTAGCTACTCAGGAGGCTGAGATCTGAGGATTGTGGTTCAAAGCCAGCCTGGGCAGGAAAGTCTGTGAGACCCTTCTCTCCAATGAACCACCAGAAAACTGGAAGTGGCGCTGTGGCTCAAGTGGTAATTGCCTTGAGCTGAAGAGCTGAAGGACAGCGTCCAGGCCCAGCGTCCAGGCCCAGAGTTCAGGCCCGATGACCAACAACGACAAAAAGATACTCAGGGGGTCCCCTCACTCTATTCTCCACCCACCCCCCAAACTTCCCTGTGACCTCCACCTGCCACCTCTGGGGGAGGGGGAGAGAAAGGGCCACAGCAGGACCTCGACCCAGAGTGCATGCGCAGACATGGGTCATCATCAGGAATACTGGAGGTCTCTGTCAGAAATCCCAGGGAGTGGGGGGGGGGGGGATGAGCTGGTGGAGAAGCTGGGGGTGGGGGGGCGCATTCCAAATGGGGGAGGCCAGATGGAGCCCGTGGGGCCCTGTGTATGTGTGGGGACCGGGAGAGCTGGCCTTGTAGGGAAAGGAAGAGAGGGGCTGGGAAGCAGGGGTGGGTTGGGGTGGGGGGGACGGAGGTGGAATGTAGCTCAGGGCCTTGCGATTCTAGGCCAAGGCATGAGGCTGATGACATCCATGGAAAACAATTTTATTTGCTTTTAGAAGAGCGCTTGAATAGTTCGGATTCCTGCCCAAAGTTGCTGACCTCCTTGCTTAGCCATTTGATTGAATGGAAACTTCCAGCAGCACTGAGGGGAAGGGGTGGAGGCCGGCCAGCCGGCATCTGGAACCTAGAATTTAAATCTCCCAGCCAGGGAAAGTGCATCCATGCTGGGCGCCGGTGGCTCAGGCCTGTCATCCCAGCTCTTCAGGAGGCTGGGAGATCTGAGGATCATGGTTCGATGCCAGCCCGGGCAGGAAAGCCTGTGAGACTCTTTTGTCTCCAACAGCCAGAAGTGGAGCTGTGGCTCAAGCAGCAGAGGGACAGCCTTGATTGAAAAGTTAAGGGACAGGGCTTAGGTCTTGAGTTCAAGCCTCAATACCAGCGCGCATGCGTACCCAGTACTGCTCTGTCTCTGCTCCAAAACCCTTTCATGTCCTCAGCCTTGGTCATCACCCTGCTCCTGAGGAGCCTCAGATCTCAGGATCATGGTTCGAAGCCCAGCCTGGGCAGGAAAATCCATGAGACCCTTATCTCCAGCTAAAAAAGCAAAAGTTGGAGGTATGGCTCAAGTAGTAGAGGGCCAGCCTTGAGCAGAAAAGGCTACGGGTCAGGACCTGAGTTCAAGCTCCAATATTGGCGTGTGCACACACACTCATACACTCGCACGCACACACACAAATAATGATTAAAAGAAAAACGCTGTGTGGAAAATGCCTTGAGGTGAAGTACGCTATAAATGATCATTGGTGGGTTCATCTGTTCCATCAACTTATTATGATGCCACATCAGACTGATAATTAGTCAGAGCTGTCAGAGCCTGGGCTGTCAAGGCTAGAACATTCTGCGGCTACCTTTTTCTAAGAAGGGGGGGGGGAACTCCCTGGAAACAAGAGTTTCTGAACGTCCTGTGAAGCCGCTGTCCTGGGATAATCACCAGCCTGTCCAAAGCCCAGGCTAAAACTCAGCTGCCCAAACAAACACCCCTTCTCCACAGGGCTAGGCCAGAAAAAGCACCTTATGTCACTGATTACCACAAACCGGGCTGCAGTGGTCACTCGGATCCAACCAGCAGCAGTGACTTCATTTCCTGGGGTTACATTCTCCTGGACAAGGAGGGGGACGAGGGGGCTGGACGTCAGAGACCACCAGAGAGAGCTGGCCACACACAGAAAAAAAAATGGTTACCTTAGGTTTTCCCCAAACCTGCATGCTTTCCTGGGATCAGAGAAACATCTACAAATGTTAAAAGCCCCAAGGGATGATCCCCTTCCATCAAACTGAAAAACAATGTCAGCCCCTGCCAAATCCCATGGGCAATTCCTGGATCAGGGTTAGGAATCCTCGAGAAGGATGGAGGAGGCAGGATCTCTGCATCTATGAAGATGCAGATGGACAGGAGATGGACAGGACCTACAACAAGCCTCTCCTCCATGATGAATGGTGGAGGTCCAGGGCTTAGCAAACCAAAAGCAGATGTTCAATTGGTGGTGCTAAGCTTTTCTGCCTCCTCATTCTTCCTCCCCTTCCTCTTCTGAGATGCTTCCAGATGGAACGCTCCCCAGAACGCTGCGGGATCGAACCATCCAAGGATGCCGCAGGATCGAACCATCCCAGGATGCTGTGGGATCGAACCATCCAGGAGGTCCTGGGAACCAGGAAAAGGAAGCCTGAGCTGGGCTGGAGAGTGTCAGGAACACACTGTGCTGGGAGAAAGGAGGCAGCCCCATCCTGAGTGAGCAACCAACACAGTACAGGGTTTGCCCTAGGGGCCCAGCCCAGGCATACAGCACCGTAGCACTGGCAGGCATTCAGAAGGTGGGGGCCCAACTGCTCAAGCCCCAAGCTCTGACGTCAAAACCCAACCTCACAGCACCTGAGATGACTAATGCTTCCCTCAGGGTTATTAGTGGGAGGCCAGGGGAGCCAGTTCTTAACTCCCAGGGAGGGGACAAGGAAATGAGCATTCACCACGTACGTATTACACTCCAGGTACAGAGCAATCTGAGAGCATGCTTTTAAGTTGAATAGGAGAAAAACATAGGCAATGAATAACTGTGTGAGACAGAGACTGACAAATACTCAAGCCCAGCAGGCACTAGGTTAAGGACCTTTGGGCTAAATAATCCAGTGTCATTCCTGCAAAATATCACCAGGCACCCTTACTGTCTGGCTCCTCTTGTCTTCCCATGCTTGGCTTCTGTATTCAGAGCACTTATCACTCTCATGATTAATAGTCAGATCTCTCTGCAGGAAGGTTCCAGAATCCACAGATTCAACCCAACTCAGGCTGAAAATCCTGGGGGGATGGGGACAACGGGGGGAGCAGAATGATGGCTGCTGGTGGCTCACGCCTGTCATCCCAGCTACTCAGGAGGCTGAGATCTAAAGATTATGGGCCAGCCAGCCTGAACAGGAAAGTCTGAGAGACTCTGATCTCCAATGAACCATCAAAAAGCCAGAAGTAGAGGCATGGCTCAAGTGGTACAGTGCCAGCCTTGAAGAAAAAAGTTAAGAGATAGTGCCCAGGCGCTGAGTTCAAATCTCAGTACCAGCGTGCGCGCGCACACACACACACACACACACACACACACACACACACACACACACACACACAAATTCCTGAGTGTGAAAAGAAAATTTCAGTGCTGAACAGGAGAGGGAGTGGTTGGCTCCCCGTGGGGACTTTGTATATTGTATGCACAGCAAGGAAGCAACTTTGAAGTCTGAAGCCAGTGCCAAAGGCAGGAAGCTCCAGGGTCTGCTCGCCCACATCCCAGGGGCAGTGTGGAGGCCAGGCTGACCAGATGCCAATGGCATTCCGTGTCTCACATAGCTACAGAAAGGATAACGCTAGCAACCGGAAGCCCACATGAACTCCCCCACCCTCCCTGGTGGACCTGAAACATGGAGAGAGGCTTGTGGAGGGCACCCACTCAGAGACGCTGATCCGGCCTCTGGCAATTCCAGATCACAGAGATGATTAAGAGGGGAAAAAGTCCACTGGCCAAACACAGAGATGAACAAGGGATTTCCATCCATCCACGGATCTGCCCTCCTACCCCACCCCAACCCCGAAAAACAGAACCCAAGCATCTTCTTTTGCTTTGACAAACCACATTCAATTTTGCTTAATTGTATGTGTGCGTGTGTGTGTGTGTGTTGGTACTGGGGATTGAATTCATGGCCTGGGTATTGTTCCTGAGCTTTTTCCACTCAAGGCTTGATCTACTACCATTTGAGCCTAAGCCCCACCTCTGACCCTTATGGTAGTCAATTGGAGATAAAAGTCTCTCAGAGGTCTGGGAATGTGGCTTAGTGGTAGAGTGTTTACCTAGCATGCATGAAGCCCTGGGTGCAACTCCTCAGTACCATATAATCAGAAAAAGCTAGAAGTGGTGCTGTGGCTCAAGTGGTAGAGTGCTCACCTTGAGCTGAAGAGCTCAGGATCAGTGCCCAGGCCCAGATTCAAGCCCCATGACTGAGAAAACAAAACAAAACAAAACAAGAAAAAACCTGTTTCATTCATTGGCGACACTGGTGGTTCATGCTAGCTACTCAGAAGGCTGAGATAGAGCAGTAGCCTTGAGCAAAAGCTCAAGGACAGCACCCTGGCCCTGAGTTCAAGCCCTAGGATCTCTCTCTCTCTCTCTCTCTCTCTCTCTCTCTCTGTATCTGCCTCTCTCAACTGGATGGACCAGGAAAAAATTATGTCAAGTGAATTAAGTCAGGCTTAGAGAGAAAAAGGACACATGTTTTCTCTCATAGATGGAAGTTAGATCTACATTATAAACATAGATGAACGCATATCCAGGGCCCTATGCATATACTTACAGGTAGCTAAGCAGATGAGGGAGACGAATGGAGGGAGGAAGGGTGGGCAAATTCAGTCATAATATGCAATGTGCATAAGTGGAAATGGATGAGGCGCTTGAGGGCATGGGTAGGTTGGGGGAGATGGGGGGAGAAAGATGGCAGTGGTGACGATGATCGGGACACGCTGGGGTCATAAACTCACATGCTGACTGGAAACCTCTTTGGATAATTATTTAAAGGTGATTTTTGTGCTGCTTTGTGTTGCCAGTCCTGGACCTGAATTCAGGACTTGGGCGCTGTCCCTGAGCTTTTTTAGCTTGAGGTGCTCTACTGCTTGAGCCACAGCACCACTTCCAGATTCTTGTTTCCCTTTTTTTGTGTGTGATTAACTGAAATTAATTAACTGAATTTATTAATTAATTAACTGAAATTATGGAATTGCCTGCCCAGGCTGGCTTTTAACTGTGATCCTTTGATCTCAGCCTGCTGAGTAGCCAGGGGGACAGGTGTGAGACACATAGGCCTAGTCTTAAAGATAATTAAAATATATACATACATATGTATGTATGTATATTCACACACACACACACACACACACACACACACACACACACACACACACACACACACACACACACACATTCTTCCTCTAGGGAAAGGGGAGGAGAATGACTTACACTTCTGTCGTGATGAATCCCGTCAGTTCCGAGAGGAAGAGGAAGAGGATGAAGAGGCAGCAGCAGACGGAAACTACAAGGGAAGACACGGGGTCAGTGAGGCCTGGTGCCCCCCACACCCCAAGCCCACGCTTCAGAACAAAGCTGCTTGGGGGATCTAGGACACAGGGTGGCAGGGACTTTCCTATAGGTCTCCATGCTAGGGGCTGGGGGCTCACGCCTGTCATTCTAGCTCCTGGAGAGGCTGAAATCTGAGGATCAAGGTTTGAAGCCAGCCCAGGCAGGAAAATCAGTGAGACTCTTTATCTCCAATCAACCAGCAAAAAGAGCTAGAAGTGGAGGGGGTGGGTCAAGTGGTAGGGCACCAGCCTTCAGTGAAGAAGCTAAGGGACAGTGTCCAGGCCCTGAGTTCAAGGCCCAGGACTGGTACCAAAAGAAAAAAAAAAAAAACCCAGTTAACAGTCCTCTGTGTGAGTCTGCCCCAAGGCCTCAACCACTGCCCGTCTTATGGGTTTCCCATGGACGTATAAATATGCATGTGTGCATTAACATATGCAAATATATGCAAATAACAAGAAGCATTTCACATCAATACATTACATAACAAACTATATAATATTACGTGTTAATACATGTTTAGTTTTTTTTTTTTTTTTTGGGGGGGGGGTCCAGTTGTGGGCCTGAACTCTGGGCCTGGGTGCTGTCCCTCAGCTCTTGAGCTCAAGGCGAGTGCTCTACCACTTGAGCCACAGCGCCACTTCCGGCTTTTTTCTTCTGCTTATGTGGTGCTGAGGAATCGAACCCAGGGTCTCATGCATGCAAGGCAAGCGCTTTACCACTGAGCCACCTTCCCAGCCCCTAGTTTTTAATACATTAATGTATTTTTTTTTTTGGTACAGGCACTGGGATTTGAAAACTCAGGACCTGAGCACCATCCTTGAATTTTTTTTGCTCTAAGACTAGCTGCTCTACCACTTGAGCCACAGCTCCACTTCCAGCTTTTTGCTGGTTCATTGGAGAGTTAAGAGTCTCATGGAGCTGGGTGCCAGGGAATCGTGCCTTTCATCCTAGCTACTCAAAGAGGCTGAGATCTGAGGATCATGGTTTGAAGTCAGCCTGGGAAGGAAAATCTGTGAGACTCCTATCTCCAATGAACACCAGAAAACCAGAATTGGCATTGTGGCTCAAAGTGGTAGAGCATTAGCCTTGAGAACAAACATCTCAGAGACAGTGCCCAGGCCCTGGGTTCAAGCTTCATGGAATTTCCTGCCCAGACTGGCTTTGAACTACAATCCTCGGAGCTCAGCCTTCTTGAGGAGCTGGGATTACAGGCGTGAGCCACCATGCCTGGCTGGATATAAAGGTTTTCAGTCCTTGTTTGGACAAGGCTCTGAGGTTCTCAGACCACGTGGAACCACAGGATGTCAGGCCCGCTCTCTGCCTCGTTCTCAAGCACAAAGCTGAAGGTCAGTGGGTTTGGTCCCGGCACCTGGCCTGGCCCCAGAGCTCTGCTTGATCAACATTTCCTCCGTCCATGGCAGCTGGAGCTGTGGGCTTTCTCTTCCTCCATCCTCCGATCTCAGTCTGCTGAGTAGCCAGGATTCCAGGGCTGAGCCGCGGTACCCAGCTTGCGTGACAATTTTAGTGCCCCTGTGCTTTGGCTGTTAACGCACCAGGCGGGGCCAGGTGTGAACCTGGCACTGTGATCACACATTGGCACCCCAAGTATTTTGACTCTGGGGCTCAGTGGCACTTGCTTATTACGCATGATGTCTTCTTATGGGGTGCAATAAGCATCGGCATTCAATGCAGAAATCGCAACTGTTCCCGATGCCCTCCCTCCCTCTCTTTCTAGAATTCAGCTACCCAGGGGCACATGCAGGAAGGGAAGGGCGGGGGGAGGTGTCAAAGGGCTGCTACTCACTAATGGCGCCGGTGTATGTTGGCTGTGTCAGGTCTTTGGGCACCTTCCTGTAGATGTCAAACCTGTGGTAGACAGACAAGAGCATGAGTGTGGTGGGCACAAAGCGCAGGCTATGGGGTCAGGGAAGCAAAGTTCTTCTCCCAGGTCGCCCCTCCCCCCTAGGCCCCGCCCACTGGCCTTCCAAGGGCCCCCCTCTCCGGAAGTGGAGCTCTGGCTCAAGTGGTAGAGCGCCAGCCTTGAGTGAAAAAAGCTTAGGGACGGGTGCCCAGGTTCTGAGTTCGAACCCCGGGATTGGCACGTGCGTGAGCGTGCACACGCGCACACTCACACACAAAATGAATGAATAAAAATAAAATGAAGGAATAGATGCTTAGAATCTGGTACTAGCACAAATAAACAAACAAACAAATGGGAGATGCTGGGTAGAATCTCACTTAGCATTTTTGGTTTTTGGTTGATCGTGGGGCTTGAACTTGGGGCCAGGGCATTGTCTTGGAGCTTTTGTGCTCAAGGCCAGTGCTCTACCATTTGAACCACTGTGTTACTTCTGCTTTTCTGGTGGTTCCTTGGTGATAAGAATGTCAGGTCAGGGACTTTCCTGCCCGGGCTTGGCTTGGAACCGTGATCCTCAGATCTTAGCCTCCTGGGTAGCTGGGATTACAGGCGTGAGCACCGGCACCTAGCACTTTTCAAATGAAGCTGCCCTGAAGCAAGCAGGAATCTCTTGGAAGACAGAGACAGGTTCAATTCATTCAGGGACCAGATAAGAGACTAGCCATCTTGACGGACCAGGCTATGTTGCAGGTGGGGAAATAGAATCGATCTAGGTACACGCACACCCCCTCCCCTCCTTTTTGGTCCTTGGGAACAGTCACCAGAACGGGAGGTACACTAATCGGAACTCCCCTCCTCCTGCCACAGACCCACGCTGGAGGCTAGGGGGAATTATGGGAGCATGGCAAAAAGATCCTGGCTTTGGAGCTGATCACAAGTCCGAGTGAGTCAGCAGTGAATGTCATTGAGAAACTGGGGCGCCGGGAGGCATGGGACCAATCAGGAAGTGAGCCTTGTCCCCTGGCTGACTCACATTAGCCAGCCCCCCCCCCCCCCCGTGGTGATGTTGATGGGGGAGAGGAAAGGGACGTGGCATGCAGACCTACTATGTGCTGGAGCCATGCTAGGCCTTTGAATGAGATGTTTAATTCCCCCCCCCACCCCTCACCCCCATCACCCCAGTCCTGGAAGTTGATATCAAGGCCTAGTGGGTCCCCACCCCTTGAAGCACAGCTCTACTTCCGGCTTTTTGGTGGCTCACAGGAGATAAGGATCTCCTAGACTTTTCTGCCCAGGCTGGCTTTGAACCACGATCCTTTAGATCTCAGCCTCCTGAGTGGCGGACAGGTGTGGGCCACGGGCGCCCAGCCCTCATTGTCTTGAATAGAACCTGTGTTTGCAGGTGGGGAGGGAGATTAGTAGCTTATTAAACACACACACACGTACTTCTATACACCTGCTTCATTTACACTCTGGGGACAAAGAGGGTCATGTGCGTGGAACTAGGCGGGCACCAGTGGCTCACGCCTGTCATCTTAGCTACTCAGGAGGCTGAGAGCTGAGGATCGCGGTTCAAAGCCAGCCCAGGCAGGAAAGCCCATGAGACTCTTTAATAAACCATCAGAAAACCGGAAGTGGTGCTGTGGTTCAAGTGGTAGAGCGCTCGCCTGGAGCTGAAGAGCTGAGGGACAGTGCCCAGGCCCAGAGTTCAGGCCCCAGTACAAGGGATGGAAGGAAGGGAGAGAGGGAAAAGACAAAGAAAGAAAAAGAAGGCAGGAAAGAGGAAGGAAGGCAGGAAGGAAAGAGAGACAGGAGGGAGAGAGGGAGGGAAGGAGAGAAGGAGGGAAAGACACCCCCACAATTTAACCCCCCTCGGAGCCTCCCATCCTGACACTAAGTCTCCCCAGGAGTTTGAGGCACAGGATTCCATGAACATAGAATGCTAGAAAGGGGACAGGCCTGTGGGCACATGCCTTTATTTCCAGCTACTCAGAAACACAGGAGGATCATGGTCGGAGGCCAGCCTAGACAAAGAGTTACCAAGATCCCATCTTAAGCAACCAGCTCCGATCGGGTGGTGCATACCTGGAGTTAGCATCTCAACCGAGTGAGAGGATTACAATCTGAGCCTGCCCCTACCCCAAGTCCAAAAAAGGAGACTCTACCTGAAACATAACTAAAGCAAAGGGGGAGGGGGAGGGGCTAGGGGTCAGTTCCCCTAGTGTCTTACTCTTACTTTTATTATTATTGTTGTTGTCTGTCATGGGACTTGAACTCTGGGCCTGGGCGCTGTCCCTCAGCTCTTCAGCTCAAGGCTAGCACTCTACCACTTGAACCACAGTGCCACTTCCAGCTTTTTCTGCTTAGGTGGGGCTGAGGAATCGAACCCAGGGCCTCAGGCATGCAAGGCGAGCACTCTACCACTGAGCCACCTTCCCTGCCCATCACATTGGGCTTTTTTCCCCCAAGCCTAGAGTGCTACACAGCCCCACTTGCGGTTTTCTGGTGGTTCACTGGAGATAAGAGTCTCATGGACTTTCCTGCCGGGGCTGGCTTTGAACCACGATCTTCAGATCTCAGCCTCCTGAATAGTTAGGTGGGAGCCACCAGCGCCCTGCCAGGAGTCTTACTTTTGTGTGCGTGCCAGTCGTAAGGCTTGAACTCAGGGCCTGGGCATGCCCAGCCTTCCTGGAGTGTGACATGAGCGGGCCATGGTATGGAAGCCCAAGTTGGCTGGGCACAGGAAGCTTTTGATTTTAGAATGAAAGGGTCAAACGGCTTACCAGCACCTCTGCCCTCCCTTCTGTTTTCCCATCCTGGATACAGATGTAACGTCCGGAGCTGGGCAGCTTTTTTGGGACCAGAATGGAAAAGCTGTATGGTGATAGAATATGCAAAGGCACTGGGGTGACACAGCATCTTTCAGATGCTAGCGCAGTGTCACCAGCTGCCTAAACCTCTTGTTTTCTCATTATGTAGGGAAAGCTGGGCAGTGGTGGCTCACACCTGTAATCCCAGCTACTCAGGAGGCAGAGATCTGAGGATCACGGCTCTAAACCAGCCCAAGCAGGAGAGATCATGAGACTCTCTAATTAACCAGCAAAAAGCTAAAAGTGCAGCTGTGGCTCAAGTAGGTAGAACATTAATCTTGAGGGAAAAAAAAAAAACAAAACTTAAAAAACAATACCCAGGGCCTGAGTTCAAGCCCCAGGACTGGCACAAAAAAAAGAAAAAAGAAAAGAAGAGAAAGTAAGACTTTTCTTCCCATTCCTGGCTGAAGGACATAGGAAAAGGATTCCGTGTCCTCTTGGCCTGGCCAGAGGTGACTTAGTGATGGTTTTTCATTTAGGTACACTTCGGTATTGCCAGTTTTTCTATAATAAGAAGGTGATAAATTAATCGACAGTCTGGATCTGCCTTAGAAGGTCTGTGGTTGGATGGCTGCCCTCTCCTCCCTACCCAACAGCTCTGCTCACGCTGTCTGTCACCCAGAGGCCTCTGTCCCAGCTCCATGTCACCCCAGGGCCTTTGCACATGCTGTACTTTGTATGACTCCCCTCCCCACCTCATTATTTCCATCATTATGGAGTATGAAGCGTGGAGGGGCCCGGGCCTGGCACAAGAGGGCACACAGGCCCCCGCCCCCAGGCCAGAGGGGTGCCCAGCGGCCGAGCCACGCTCCCGTTACAGCTGCACATGCGCACACTCCAGTTACGCTTGGTTCCCGCCAGAGCCAAGTGTAATTTTTCCAGAAGACATTCATTCAGATGCAGTCTCCATTCGGCAATGTCCTGGCCAGGCGCCAGTCCGGCCTTCCCTGGGCACACGCTGTCCTGAGAAGTGGGGGCCAAAGAAAGCAACCATCACTTCCTCCTCTGTCCTCCACCCCTGGCAGACCCGCCCTCAAGCCCCTCCCACCCCAAGCCCCTCCCACCCCCTTCTCTCAGGTCAGCACTGCCTTGATGAGGTAGGTGTCAAAGGACACCTAGTAGCATGCTTGGAAAGACAAATGTGGGGTTGGAGGCGTGGCACGGGTGGGAGAGCGCCAGCCAGCGAGCAAAAGCATCAGGCACGGAGTTCAAGTTCTGCTCTCAACCAAAAAGGACAAATGATTAAGATGAGCTCACAGCTGATCTGTCCAGAAAGCCCCCCCCCAACCCCCCCTCCTTTGGGGGCCCACCACACCCAGTATTTCAGGGGTACAGAAAGATCGCACGCCACCCACTGCTCAAGGACCAAGGGCTAAAAGCTGGGCACCGGTGCGCATGCCTGTAATCCTAGCTACACACAAGGCTGGGATCTGAGGGTTGCAGTTCAAAGCCAGCCAGAGCGAGGGGGGGGGGATCTGTGAGACTCTCCTTTCCAATTAAGCACTCAAAAAGAGCTGGAGGGCTGGGAAGGTGGCTCAGTGGTACAGTGCTGGCCTAGCATGCATGAAGCCCTGGGTTCGATTCCTTCCTTGAGCAAAAGAAGCTCAGGGACAGTGCCCAGGCCCAGAGTTCAAGTCCCATGACTGGTCGAATTTCTCTCCACACCAACTTGCTAGTAGATTCCTTCACACATGTATAGACTGGCCTTGGAGACCAGCCATGACCAAGAACCTGTGGCAGATACACAGGAAGAGCCCATATTCCGAGCGCCACCCCCACCCCCACCCCAGCCCTCCTGCCAAGGGCCTAGGCAGAAAGCCCCAGGTTGGAATCTTGCCATCTGCCCTCCGTGGAGGAGCTGGGCTCTGTGATATTTCTCTCCAAGACTCAATGGCCTGCCACACAAAGTCGGGCTTTCCTGCCCGGGCTGGCTTTGAACTGAGATCCTCAGATCTCAGCCTCTTGAGTAGCTAGGATGACAGACGTGAGCCACCAGCGCCCAGCTCCAAAACAATGTTATCAACTAAAGGTTTTAATGATGAGTGGGCTGAGAAATCAGTGAGCTAGTGCTGACTGCCACTAGTGTGTGTGTGTATGTGTGTGTGTGTACGTGTGTGTGTGTATTGGGGGGAGGGCTGGTCATGAGGCTTGAACTCAGGGCCTGGGCGCTGTCCCTGAGCCTCTTTGTGTTCAAGGCTATTGCTCTACCACTTGAGCCACAGTGCCACTTTCTCATTTGAGATAAGAGTCTCACAGGGACTCTTCTACCTGGGCTGGCTTCGAACTGCGATCCCCAGCTCTCAGCCTCCTGAATAGCTAGGATGACAGGCATGAGTCACCAGTGCACAGCTAATTTTTTTTAAACAGAAGATAATCAAAAAACATGGTTTGCTCTGCCTATATTTGAGGGAAGACCTGTTGTGCTATTCTGGGCTTTGTTCTGTTTCATTTGTTCAAGATTGGCCCTCGGAAAAAGGCTTGCATTCACCATCCACCTGCTGCAGTTTCCAGTGGCTGGGAATACAGATGTATACAGCCATGCTCGGCTTGTGTTTTGCTTTGTTTTGGGGGTTTGTTTTTGGGGGGTGTCAGTTGTGGGGCTGAACTGTGGGCCTGGGCGCTGTCCCTCAAGCTCTTCAGCTCAAGGCTAGCGCTCTACCACTTGAGCCACAGCGCCACTTCTGGCTTTTTCTCCTTATGTGGTGCTAAGGAATCGAACCCAGGGCCTCATGCATGCAAGGCAAGCGCTCTACCACTGAGCCACCTTGCCAGCCCCTTGTGTTACGCTTTCACACACTCTACGCAGGGTTACGAGGAAATGAAATTTCTTATGAAGAAGTGATTTGCAAGCCCCGCCCTGCTGAGCCACACAGCTCAAGATGCCAAAGCTGTGTTCTCAGAATTAAATAAGAACAGCAACACACTGGAGAATTGTGCGAGGACGAACTTCCAAGAAAGTCATGCTGGACTACTTTTCTAAAGGAAAGCTGTAGAGCTGAAGGACAGAGATGGCTGATGGCAGATCTGGTGTCAAGACTGGCGCTACAAAAACAGAGAAGTATACTCAGGAGGCTGAGATTTGAGGATCGTGGTTCAAAGCCAGCCCAGGCAAGAAAGTCTGTGAGACTCTTTTCTCCAAATGCTACCAGAAAACTGGAAGTGGCGCTGTGGCTCAAGAGTCTTGAGCTGAAGAGCTCAGGGACAGCGCCCAGGCCCAGAGTTCAAGACCCAGGACTGACAAAAAACAAACAAGTAACAAAACAAAAGTGAAGTCCCAGAAGAAAAAAAGGGCCATGGCAGAACTCATGGCTACCAGGCTGATAGGGGAGCCTGGTATGGCCATGTGCTCTATACCTGCTGGTCAAGGTGGAGCAGTAGGCGCTGGGGTGCTTAAGCATACACCAGCTTCCAGAGAACCCAAAGACAGCCAGGAACAAGAATCACCTGTCATGCCGGGTGCCGTGGCTCACACCTGTAATCCCAGCTTACTCAGGAGGTGGAGATCCAAAAATACGGTTTGAGGCCAGCTGGGAAGGAAAAGTCCATGAGACTCTTATCTCCAATGAATCACCAAAAATGCCAGTAGAACTGTGGCTCAAATGGCAGAGCACTAATCTTGAATGAAAAAAAGCTGAGTTTGGGCTGGGAAGGTGGCTCAGTGGTAGAGCACCTGCCTTGCATGCATGAGGCCCTGGGTTCGATTCCTCAGCGCCACATAAGCAGAAAAAGTCAGAAGTGGCGTTGTGGCTCAAGTGGTAGAGTGCTAGCCTTGAGCTGAAGAGCTGAAGGACAGCGCCCAGACCCTGAGTTCAAGACTGAAGACTGGCTTTTCAATACACAAGAGGCCCTTGGGCATTGCACCTTTTTTCCCTAAGAGTGTCATTCCATTTCACTGTATGTGATTATCTAGAATTCTGTGTCATTCATCAAGTCCCGGTGCGTTTTAGATCAGGGGAAACATGCGCCAATTGTCTCTCTGAGCCTGGTTTACCTCACTTAAATATGACTTGTTCTAGGTCCATCCGTTTCCCTGCCAATATCATTTTATTCTTCCTGGTGGATGTGTAAAGTTACAATGTGGATAGGTGCCACCTTGTTGGCTCCACTCATCTATTGGGGGGGCCTCTGGGTTGTTTCGTAGCTTGGCTGTGGTGACTAGTGCAGCAATGAACACGGGTGTGCAGGCGTCTTTACCAGCAAGCACAGTGCTAGGCCAGCACCGCGCCCCTCAACTATACTGTAGCCCCAACACAATCTCATTTTTTAGTGAGAGGAGGCGGCTTCAGGCCTAGCACCGGCCATCACTGAGAGTCCTTGTCTAGAATTTTCTTTTCTGTGGATACCTTAAATTCCTGGTGGCTTATGAGTTTCTGGAAATGAGGGGAAATCTCTGACAGTCGAGTCAGTAGGGCTCCTTTTTTGTGTGCAGTCGGAGTCGGACGTCTCCTGTGAGTTTTCCACGCCAAGCTGATGTTCTACCTCTCCAGCCACAGCTCCACCTCTACGTTTTTGTTAGGTGTCTCGTGGACTTTCCTGCCCAGGCTGGTTTCCAACCACGATCCTCCCCTCTCGGCCTCCTGGGTAGCCGGGATCACAGGCGTGAGCGACGCGCCCTGCATCCTTGGTGCTCTCCTTCACCTTGGGCTCTGGGCCCAGTCCGGCCTGGGGTGGGCCGACGCGCCTGCGCAATGGGAAGCACAGCCTCGCGCGCGCGCGCGCAGAGCGCCCTCCTTACACGCAGGCGCAAAAGGAAAGCCGCCACGGGAGCAAGGGTGTCCCCCGCTTTACACACACGCATGCGCAGGTGGGAGACAAAGGCCGCGGTTGAGCGTGGCCATCGTCGTGCGCATGCGCGACCAAAGGCGGGAGTTAGGAGGAGCGGCGCCATGGTTACGCGCATGCGCAGTGGATGCCAGCACTGCCACTGGAAGTCACTGAAGGCTCTCCACGCCTTGGTTTCCACATTTTACTAATTCATCACCATTCTCCCCCATGCCTCCAAGTCCCACCCTCCCTTTTCTTTTTCGTGTGTGTGTGTGTGTGTGTGTGTGCGTGCTAATCCTGGGCCTTGAACTCCAAAGCCTGGGCACTGTTCCTTCGCTTTTCCACTCAAAGCTGGTGCTCTACCACTTGGGCCACACAGCTCCACGTCTGGCTTTTTGCTGATCAGAGGTAACCGGCTCCTCGACTTTGCTGCCTGGGCCGGCTATGAACCTCAGTCCTCAGATCCCAGCTGGAATGCCAGGCCTGAGCCACTGGTGGCAGGGCTTTGCCTTTGTTTCCTGCTGGGCTGGACCACAGAGGCGAGCCCCCCTCCCCCCGGCCCCCTGCAAGCTCCCAAACCCCCAAGCCGGATACCAGGATTAGCATCACATCAGCCCTGCAAGATCCCAGCTCCCCCCTGCCACAGCTCCGGGACCTGGCACTGAGCCCGTGTGCCCACATACATGCTACTCACTGATGGCACAAATAAGTAATGAGCAAACAGAAAGGAGGATAACAGAAAGGAGGGACAATTCAAGACAAAGACTTCCAACTGAGGGCCCTCTGGCAGAGCCCAGAGACCCAGCAGGGCCTGGGCACTGGTGGCTCACACACCTGCAATCCTAGGATTCCAGAGGCTGAGATCTGGAGATCACAGTTCAAAGCCAGCCTGGGCAGAAAAGTCTGTGAGACTCTTCTAGCTCCAATTCACCAGCAGAAAGCCAGAAGGGGCGCTGTGGCTCAAAGTGGTAGAGCGCTAGCCTTGAGCAGAAAAGCTAAGGCCCCGAGTTCAAGACCCAGGCCTGGCACAAAAACAAAACAAACCAGAAACCCAGAAGAATGCCAAAACAGCCCAATCACCAGCCAGCACGAGGTCCAGAACCACAGCGCGCTGCCTGGGATGTCCAGAGCTGGAGAAATGACACACTGACCAAGTCCCAGAGCCCTCCACCGATCGCAGCCAGGCCACCCCCTGCCCAAGGGGCGTACAGAAGACCCAGCTTGTGGGCTGGCATCAGCCCAAGCTCAGCTCCCACAGGTGTGAAGGCTGCCCTGAAGAAGGGGGGCTTTCAACGTGATCCCCAGCCACCCTGCCTTCACCTGCAACGTGGAGCCCTGAGAGCTGCTAGCCCTGCCCAGCAGGAGATGGCACTGTTAGTTCCAGCCTTACGCTGCAGCATCCACGTGCCTGCCATGCCCGGGACTGTGCCTGGCACACAGTAGGGTCAATGCTTGGCACACAGTAGGACCAGTGCCTGGTTCACACCTGAAATGGTTCTGTGGCACACAGTAGGAGCGAGGGAAGGGAGAGCCAAGCCGGCCAAGGTGCTGGATCCCTGCACCCCCTCTTCTTTCTCTCCCTCAGGGTGAGGGGTCCCCCCCCCAGGGAACCCTGTAACCCTCCTTCCTCAGGCTGCAGGAAAGCACAAGAGGCAAAAGTCCCACCCTGGAGTGTGGCCGGGAGGGGAGAGGACTGTTCCCAAGGGTGGGGTGCAGGGGAGAAGAGGTCCTGAATGAATGAATGACTGAATGAATGACTGGTTGGCCCAACCTCAGGCCGGCAGGGCCGTGTCCCAGCAAAACAGGAAAATCAGAGAGGAAAAATGCGGGCGTCAGTGGACTGGTATTTACAGGGAGCGGCCCTGCCTTGACCTCAGAGATGGGAGGAGGGACGAGGAAGGAGGCAGGGGTGTGGAACACACACACACACTTACACGCACACAAAGGGAGCACTTAGGGGGGGCTACCTCAGCCCCCCCAACCCCAGGAGGCGATCCTGGAAAGCTAGGAGGGTGAGTCTGGGTGAAACTTGAGCGATTCGACCTGCAGACCTTCCACTTGGCCGCCCTTCACAGGGGCAGACACGTGCGGTGAAGGCAGGCCAGGACTTTGGCCCCAAATACCTGACACACAGGTGGCCTGGTGAACCCTGAGACTGTTAACCTCCACGCCAGAGTGCTGGGCAGGTCGGCGGAGAGGCTGATCGGCCCTCCCTGACACCGCGTGCACCTGCACCTCCGCTTGCTTTCCTTTCTTTACTCTTTCCTTTTTTTTTTTTTGGGTGCTGGCCCTGGGGCTTGAACTTGGCGTCCAGACGTCCTCTCTGAGCCTTTGTGCTCAAGGCTGGTGCTCGACCACTTGAGCCACAGCTCCATTTCTGGTTTTTGCTGTTGTTGAGGGTTCGCTGGAGGTAAGAGTCGTCATGGAGAGCTGTGCGCCGGTGGCTCACGCCTGTCATCCTAGCTACTCAGGAGGCTGAGATCTGAGGATCGGGGTTCAAAGCCAGCCTGGGCAGGAAAATCCAGGAGACTCTTATCTCCAATAAACCACCAGAAAACCAGAAGTGACACTGTGGCTCAAGCGGTAGAGCGCTAGCCTTAAGCTGAAGAGCTGAGGGACAGCGCCCAGGCCCAGAGTTCAAGTCCCACAACCAATCAAAAAGAAAAGAAAAGAAAAGAAAAAAGTGTCTCATGGACTTTCCTGCCCAGGCTAGCTTCAGTCCTGATCCTCAGTCTCAGCCTTACTGTACCTCTCATTCCCCCAGCCCTGGCTCCACCCTGCAGCCATTTCTGCCTGACCTCAGGGCCTTTGCCTGTGCCGTGCCCTCTCCCTAGGCCTCTCCCTTGCTCTCATCACTTCATGAAATCCAGCAAATCTCAGCCATACTGAGAGATGGCTTTCACACAATGTCCCTTACTGGGACTTGCCCACAGATTCCTAACAGAAACAATTATTCTAGCCGGGCACCAGGGGCTCACGCCTGTCATTCTAGCGACTCAGGAGGCTGAGATCTGAGGAGCGTGATTCGAAGCTGGTGCAGATGGGAAAATCCATGAGGATTATCTCCCCTAAACAAACAAACAAACAAAAAAAGCCTGAAGTGGAGTTATGACTAAAGTAATAGAGCAGCAGCTCAGGGACAGCACCCAGGCCCTGAGTTCAAGTCCAGCACCAGAGAGAGAGAGAAAGAGAGAAAAAGAAAGAGAGAGTAACAGAGAGAGAGAGAGCGAGCCTGCTAATGTCTCCCATCGGCCCAACCCAACACACCCAGTCCATTCCCAGGCCCTGTCACGTCCCCTCTTCTGATCCCACTCCAACCCCGCCTCCTGCTCCTCGAAAGCCCCACCCCCCAGCATGACACGTGGTCTCATTGGCTCTGCTGCCAGCCCATACCCACCACATACCCAGACCTTGACCTCTGCACGTATGACCTTGACCTGTAAGAATGGAGCCTGGCTTGTCAACAAGCCTCTGCTTCATTGAAGCCACATTCGAGGCCACCTGAGTGAGGCTAGTGCTCAGCCCCGCCCACAGTCTCCCCCCCGGAAGCCAGCTCCTTGCACCAGCCTCCCCCGTGCAAGCTTAGGCCCCATCCTAAGTCCTGCACAAAGCTTCGAACCTTCATCCTCAGATCTCAGCCTCCTGAGTAGCTAGGATGACAGGCGTGAGCCACCGGCGCCCGGCTGGAAATGCTGCTCAGAAAAACAACTTTTTTAAAAAAAAATATGACTGTATTTGGGTTTGAACACAGGGCTTTTGCACTCATTCAGCTGGCTTGCCCAAATGGTGCTCCACCACTTGAGCCCATCTTCAATCCAGCTTTCCGCTCGTTATGGTTTGGAGATGGGAGTTTTGTGGGCTTTTCTGCCTGGGCTGGCTTAGGACTGCGATCCTCCGGATCTCTGCACTCCTGCTAGGAGTGTGTGTGGGAGCCACTGGCACCTGGACCCCGAAAACTCCTGATCATTTCCTCACTCAGATGTCCCCAGCTGGAGGTTAAGCCACAAAAGAGTGGGCACCGGGCTTGCGATGGGGAACCATCAGATCTCTGCCTGACATCTGGAAGTGCAGTTGGGAAATCTGCCTTTCCCCTGGCTAACTGATCCCTACGGACGGGTGCGCATGCACATGTGCACACACACACACACACACACACACACACACGTGCATCGCACAGGAACACACAGGTGCATTAGGACAGACGGTGGCTCTCGCTGGACAGTCCCTCTCTCGGCAGAAAGACAAATCCACAAGGGAGCCAGTATCAAGATGCAAACACAGAACTATCTGAGCAAGCCCAGCACTCGTAGCTCACGCCTGTAATCCCAGCGAATCAGGAGGCTGGGATCGAAGGGTCGTGGATCAAAGCCAGCCAGGGGACAAAAGCCCTTGAGACTCTTTATCTCCAACAAAACACCAAAAAGCCAGAAGTAGAGCTGTGGCTCAAGTGCCAGTCCTGAACCACAAAAAAGCAAGTGAGGGCATGAAACAAAAAAAAGTGGGGGGGGGGGGAGAAAGTGTTGGCATGTATTCCAATTTCCCTTAGTAGGAGGACCCAAAGACTGCATCACCCCAAGTTTGCAAGCCCTGCTTGGGGGCGGGGTCTGATGACGTTGCACAGATGGAGAGAAGAGGGGGTGATGAGAAGGCAAATGGAGTGTGTGCACACAACCCTGTTTGCAGATCAGGTCCAGAAAGGTTGTTTAAATAGCCCGAGGACACACAGCAACCAGGGGACCGTGCCTGGAGAGGAACGCAGACCCACGAGGCCCTGAAGCCCTGGGTTCGCATCCTCCACAGCCCCAGGCCCCACCCCGTCTTCTGAGCAGGCCCCCCAACTCTACATGGACGCCCCGATGGTGACTGTGGAGTGGCCAGGCCGGGCTGGGCAGAGGCGGGCACCCCAGCTTCCCCTGCTTTGGGTTAACTTAGCATGACTCAACCCTGACAAACTACCCGGTATCGGGGTCACCCAGTTCCTCAGTGCAGCAGAGCTGGGGTCATCCGAATGAGCTTGCTGGGTCAATGTGGGCTTCCTCTTCAGTTTCTAGAATCATCTATCCCACAGGCAAAGGAGCTGGCGGGGCTCATCTTAGGGGGCCCTAAGGCCTCCAAGATGACTGATTCTAATCAACCCAGAACTTTCCTTGATGCACACCTAACCCAGGGGGGAGTCACCCTACACCACTTCAGACGGGGTAAGAGCGGAGAAGGGAGCCCTCCCCGACCCCATGGCTTCTACCCCCAGATACTTCTTTCCTCCCCAGAGACTTCAGTGTGGACAGGGTTGGGGACACATCTTGTGCAAGGGACAAGGGACAGAGAAGACTCAGCTCACAAGTCTGCCTGGTACCAGTGCTCACACCTTTAATCCTAGCTCCTCAGGAGGCTGAGCTCCGAGGAGCACAGTTCGAGGCCAGCTGGGCCAGGAAAGGCCACGAGGCAGAAGTAGAGTTGTGGCTCAACTTGCTGAGCACCAGGCTGGAGTGAAAAAAAAGCTCAGGGACAGGTGCCCAGGCCCCGAGTTCAAGCCTGAGGACTGGCACTAAAACAAGTCTGTCACTCGCACCTGATTCCAAGTCCTTCGCACAGATGTCCCTGCACACATAAGAGGAGCTCTGACCTGATAAATTCTCATCAATGGGCGATCCTGACTACAATTAACCCACTGACCACAGCTCGGCTGCACCCGCCCTGATCACTCGCCCGGCAATTAGTCTAATTGGCAAAATCACACCGTCCAACACAGAGCTGGTGTCTGGTGTCACATCTGTCAGGCGGCTCCCGGCATGGAGGGCAGGGCCTCTGCATTTCACGTCATTGTAAAGCCGACCTGAATAATGCACAAGTCAGACACCACCTACGGAAGGAAAGGGCATGCAAATGAGATGCAAATGAAGACGCATGTTCAGAACAGGTGTGTGTGTCACTCAGAAGGTGGGGTACTTGAATCCTGGTGTGTGTGTGTGTGTGTGTGTGTGTGTGTGTGTGTGCGCATGCCACTCAGAAGGTGGGGTACCCGTGGGGCATCCTACATACCCATGCTTGCCTGCTTCAGGAAACCCCAAGTTTCTCCTACCTCTCTCCAGCCAAGGTGTATGTGTGTGTGCTTGCCTGCGCATGCGTAGGGGCGTATGCACTGTGCACGCCAGTCCTAGAGTTTGAACTCAGGGCCTGGGTGCTGTCCCTTAGTTTTTTCTGCTCAAGACTGGTGCTCTACCCCTTTGAGACACAGCTCCACTTCCAGCTTTTTTGCTCAGTCATTGGAAAGAAGAGTCTCACAGACTTTCCGGTCCAGGCGGGCTTTGAACCACAATCCTCCAGATCACAGCCCTTGAGTGGCTGGGATGACAGGCGTGAGCCACCCTACCTGGCTTGAGCCAAGATTTATAAACACAAAAACCCAGAGCCGGGCAGGAGGCTTCTTCTGGTGCTTCACTTTCCCACACACAACCTTAAGCAATTAGGTTCACAGATCGACAGATTGCAGTTGACGACAGAAAATTAAAATAATTACCACCTCCTTCAATGACCAATTAGCAGTGCTGTTTCCCAAACTCCTGTGAGCCACGGCACCAGAGTCCTCAGACTCATCGGGCGAAAAGCTGGGCTCCACCAAGAAGACACTAGGGTTTCTCTGTGCACGGCTAGGCGGGGCTGGGTAAGACAGCCAGAGGTGGGTGGAGTAACATAAATTACGAGGGGGTCAGGCCAGCCACACACAGCCTGGCTTTGTGAACCCAAGTTTGTATGGGGAGCCTGCCAGAGTACAGGCTCAGACTCCTGTGCACAACTCAGATGATGCAAGGCCGGTAAGTTCCCAGAAAGAGCAAGGACAGTAACAGAAATGGCAGACCCCCAGCAGGCGTGGTAGTGCACACCTGTAAGCCCAGCTACTTGGGAAGTGAAAGCAGAACAGAGAGTTCCAGGCTAGCTTGGATGACTTAGTAAGAATCGATCTCAAAATACTAAGGGCTGGGTAGAGTATTGGCCTAGGAGGTGAGGACCTGAGTACAATCTTCAGCAAAGGGAGAGAGGAAAGGAGGGAGGAAGTTTTAATGCAGTTTAATGGTAGAATGCTTGAAGCCCTGGGTTCGAGTCCTCCGTAGCACATGAACAGAAAAAGCCAGAAGTGGTGCTGTGACTCAAGTGGTAAAGTGCTAGCCTTGAGCAAAAGAAATTCAGGGAGCCAGGCACCAGTGGCTCACGCCTGTAATCCCAGCTACTCAGGAGGAGATCTGAGGATCATGATTCAAAGCCAGCCCAGGCAGGAAAGTCCATGAGACTCTGATCTCCAATAAACCACCAGAAAACCAGAAGTGGCGCTGTGGCTCACATGGTAGAACGCTTGCCTTGAGCTGAAGGGCTCAGGGACAGCATCCAGGACCAGAGTTCAAACCCCACAACCGACCAGAAAAAAAAAAGTCTCAGGGACAGTGCCCAGGCCCTAAGTTCAAGCCCTGGGACTAGCCAAAAAAAAAAAGAAAAAAAGAGAAAAGCCAGGGACTGGTGGTTCACACCTGCAATCCTAACTACCCAGGAAGCTGAGATCTGAGGACTACA
The DNA here is from genome assembly GCF_024711535.1 of Dipodomys merriami. Lineage (NCBI taxonomy): Eukaryota > Metazoa > Chordata > Mammalia > Rodentia > Heteromyidae > Dipodomys > Dipodomys merriami. The sequence continues at coordinate 324,557 of NW_027206455.1, forward strand.
GTTCGAAGCCAGTGGAGAGGGGCTGGGAAGGTGGCTCAGTGGTAGAGCGCTTGCCTTGCATGTCTGAGGCCCTGGGTTCGATTCCTCAGCACCACATAAGCAAAAAGAAAAAAGCCAGAAGTGGCGCTGTGGCTCAAGTGGTAGAGCGCTCGCCTTGAGCTGAAGAGCTGAGGGACAGCACCCAGGTCCAGAGTTCAAGCCCCACGACTGGACCCCCCCCAAAAAAAAAAAACAAAAAACAAAAATAGAGCCAGTAGAGACCAGAAAATCTGTGAGATTCATCTCTAATTAATCTGCAAAGAACTGTGGAGCTGTAGCTTGAGCGGTAGAGCATCAGCCTTAAGCCATCACACACACACACACACACACACACACACACACACACACACACACACACACACACACACACACACACACACACACACACACACACACACACACACACACACACACACACACACGTGCACGAGTGCATAAATAAATAGCAGACCTTCCCACTGGTTACTCACGGTCCCCTGTCCTGGCTGAGCCTTGCCTGGTGTGGAGCCTATGGGAACACAGGGCTGGAGGGGTCACAAGCCACGCAGGAACCCAGGTTTAAATGCTGGCTGAAGACAACAAAGCTAGCTTGGGGGGGGGGGTAGTACTGGGAATGGGGGGCGATCTGGGTCTTTCTGAAAGGGGAGACACCACTTAGAAGGCAGGCCAGCCACCTGCTCTGTCACACGGGGTCCCAAACACAGAGGGACTCCAATGTGCCCGCCATGCTGCTGTGACCACCCCCAAAATTCTTTATAGGGGGCTCCACATCTTCCTTTCACACCGAACCCCACAACATGGCCACCTTGCCCTCTCTACCCTGGGGGACATGTCACCTAACCTTGCCACCATCCAGATCAGCCCCGCCCCCTGCAGGGAGGGGCACTTCCGGGTCCTGGGGCCTCCACTGGAGAGGAGGCTGCTGAAGCCAGCCGCTGCTGCACCTCCTTTTTTTCTTTTGGTTGATCATGGGGCTTGAACTCTGGGCCTGGGCGCTGTCCCTGAGCTCTTCCACTCAAGGGGAGCGCTCTACCACTTGAGCTACAAAGCCATTTCCTGCTTTCTGGTGATTTATTGGAGATAAGAGACTCATGGATTTTCCTTCCCCGGGCTGGCTTTGAACCCTGATCCGCAGATCTCAGCCTCCTGAGTAGCTAGGATGACAGGTGTGAGCTGGGCTCGGGCTCCAGGGAACCCAGAGACAAGCCCAGGGCTGTCCTCTCGCCCTGCCTACAAGGGGAGGGGTATGGCAGGTGCCAGTGGCCCCAGGGCAGCCGGAACTCAGGATCACACCCCCCAGGATCTGGGTCACATGGCCCGATCTACTAGGTGCCAACTTCCAGCTATCAGTAATCACTGAACAAGAGGAAAGGAAACAGGATGTCTCTCCAGCGGATTCCGGCTTCACCTTCAATTTAAAAAGTACGTAAATAAAATAAAAAAGCCAACTTAGAAAGGACAAATTCAGCCAGGTTCAGTAGTGCACACCTATAATCTTGGCTACTCAGGATACTCAGAGCTGAGAATCACAGTTTAAAGCCAGCCTGGACAGAAAAAGTCCATGAGGTTCTTAGCTCCAATGAACTAGCAAAAAGCTGGAAGTGGAGCTGTGTGGACCAAGTGGTACAGCACCAAGCTTTGAGCAGAAACAACAACAAATAAAGCAAGAGCACAAAGTCCCCAAGTTCAAGCCCCAGTACCAGCACAAATGAACAAAGGGGGGAAAAAAGGAGGAAGGAAATTCAAAGGCAAAAGGAAAGCAGGGAGCCTGCCTGGTCCATCAATGATAATTCTTACTATGAATGCCTGCGATCCTAGCTTAGATCTGAGCAGGAAAAAAAGAAAAGAATGCAGAATTCTCCACCAATCGCTGATGACAATGACACCGGTACTAAAGGGAGTGCTGGAGGACCTGATCACATAGTCCCTCTGGCTCCCTCAGACCCACGAGACATTTGCAAGGGGCCACTTTGGCCCAAGCACCTTCTGAGGAACCAGAAACACAACCTTGAATAAATCAGAAACAAATCCTTACCCTTGCAAGCTCTCGTTCCCTCCTGGGAACATCATAATTCATGAATTATAGTATAGAGTGTGTTAGATATCCAACAGCCAACAACACCTGCAAATCCCAGCTAATCTGGAGGCTGAGATCCGAGGATTGCACAGTTCAAAGCCAGCCCAGGCAAGAAAAATCCTTGAGACTCATCTCAAATGAACCAGCAAAAAAAAAAAAAAAAAAAAAAAAAAGCTGAAAGTAGAGCTGTGGCTCAAGTGGTAGAGCATTAGCCTTGAGAGAAAAATCTCAGAGACAGTACACAGGCCATGAGTTCAAACCCCAGGACTGGCACTAAATAATGGTGATATTTCCTTACTGCCCCTAAAACTTCCAGGTTGAACCCCACACTACCCAACCCTCCTACCCACACAAAAGATGCGGAGAGCAAATGGATTCAATGACCAGAAAGAAACTGGGCCTTCTCCAATGAGCTCAAAACACTGGAACTTAGCAGGGCACCCAGGGCTCATCCCTGTCATCCTAGCTACTCAAGAGGCTGAGATCTGAGGATCCAAGTTCAAAGCCAGCCAGGGCAAGAAAGTCTATGAAACTCTTAATGTTCCCAGAAGTGGAGCTGTGGCTTAAGTGGTAGAGCGCCAGCCTTGAGCAAAAGAAGCCTCAGGGCCAGTGCCCGGAGTTCAGACCCCAGGCTGGTGCATGCATCCTGGGGACCATGGAAGGGGAAGGAACCATCGATGTCAGCCCCAGGAAGAGGAGGCTTTGTGGCACCCTGAATGGTGGCACAAGTCTCTTGGCACAAACATTTATTGGTGGCATCAGGGCTGCTGCCACCTAACCAGTGCTAGAAGCTTGCACATATCATCCTAGCTACTCAGGAGGCTGAGATCTGAGGATCACAGTTCAAAGCCAGCCCTGAGTAGGAAAGTCCATGAAAGTCCTTTCCTCTGAACCACCAAAAAGTGGGAAGTGGAGATGTGGTTCAAATGGTAGAGCACCAGCCTGCAGTGAAAAACTAAAATCAAGTGAGAGCATAAAACCCTGAGTCCAATCTCTAGTACTAGCACCCCCCCAAATTAAGACGCCCTTTGGTGTCTGGGGGAGGGGGGGGATTCTTGATTCCAAACTGCCCAGAGTCTGCAGGCATTTGCCTCAGGAACCCTATACCAGTCTCAGTTCTGCCTAGAAGGAGCAGGAAGTGGGCATTCATTTGCCAGATGGCACTAGTGCCCAGGTCGGGGTAGAAAACCACGTCAGCTTAGTCAAAAGGTCCTAGGCCCTATGGCTAGGCCCAGACCCCACAGTGCACCCCTGTGCAGAGGGGGTAACAGCAGACTTGAACCCCATGACTTTGGGTGCCCTGTCTTCACCCACACTGAAGCAGTGGGTGCCCCATTTTCCAGACCTGGGAGATATGGGCTGCCCCTCCCCCACCCGCATCTTACATTTCCCGCTGCAAACCACACAGACAACTGGAGGTGTCTCCGGGCACCCACAGGTGGGGAAACCTTTATTTTTAGTTCTTTGTTGCAGAGGACAGAAACTGAGAGGCCTAGAAGGTTCTGAATAGGAGGAAGGGAGAACCTGAACTCCAGAGTCTGCCCCTCTCTAGCTGCTAGAAGCCACCAAGCTGCTGCTCCGATGAAGGGGGTGGAGGCAGCATTCGAATCCAGTTCCTCCTACAAAGCCTGGGGTCCAAAGCACACCTCAGTAGCTAGTGGTGACCCCCTTTTCTCAGACAGGATTCCCAGACGCCTGGCCCAGCCCCAAAGCCCACCACGAAGACATGGCAGGCGCCCCCCCACACCAACCATTGTGGCGACTGCAAAAACATAAAAACAAAAAGCCAAGGACAGACCTGCAGGCAGCCAGCCGGGCCCCTGGGGTGAACCCTACCCAAGGCTTGGGGGAGGAGGGGGGGACCCCTTCCTCCTTTCCCCACTTTCCCCACAAGGTTCCCCCACACGCAGACACCAAGACCAGGGCCTGGACACAGGCCTCCATATGGACAGGCCTGCGGGAAGTGGGGATGGGGTGGGGGGGGTCCCCACAAGGTTCCCCCACACGCAGACACCAAGACCAGGGCCTGGACACAGGCCTCCATATGGACAGGCCTGCGGGAAGTGGGGGTGCAGGGGGGGGTGTCAGGGCATTGGTGGGGGGCGGGGGGAGCCTCAGGCTCTGGAAATCTGAACCCCTCCAGCTGCTGCTGCGGCCCCCCCAGGGGTGCAGGGGGGCCCCCCACCTGTCAGCCAGGGTGGGGTCCGCCAAGAAGGACGGGGTGCCCCGGGCCCTGCATGGAGGTTAAGTCTTTCAGGTTGGGGAGGGAGGGGGGACTGGGGTGCAGGTGGGGGGGTGAAGGGGGGACCCCGGGGGCGGGGCAGGGCGGGAAGGCCGCGGGCTGCAGGGGTCGCGGGGTGCAGCTCGCACGTGAGGGGGGGAGGTCGGGGGGGGGGGGTCCCCGCGCGCGCCGCCGCCGCCGCACTCACCTCCGGAGGTCAAAGGGCATGGTGCCACCGCGCCCGGGGACCGCGCCGCAGGCCGGGCGGGCCGCGCGCCGCGTGGGTCACAGCCCGGAGCCGCCGCCGCCGCCTCGGGCCGCCGCCGCAGCCACCGCCGCCGCCGCCGGAAAGTGACGTCCTGCGCAGCCATTGGACGCCGGCAACGTCCCGCCCTCTAGACACGCCCCCTTCGCCGCGCTGGGCCCCGCCCCTGCCGCCGCGCTGGGCCCCGCCCCTGCCGCCGCGCTGGGCCCCGCCCCTTCGCCGCGCTGGGCCCCGTCCTCTTCGCCGCGCTGGGCCCCACCCCTTCGCCGCGCTGGGCCCCGCCCCCTACGCCGCGCTGGGCCCCGCCCCCTTCGCCGCGCTGGGCCCCGTCCTCTACGCCGCGCTGGGCCCCGCCCCCTTCGCCGCGCTGGGCCCCGCCCCCTTCGCCGCGCTGGGCCCCGCCCCTGCCTCCGCGCTGGGCCCCGCCCCTTCGCCGCGCTGGGCCCCGCCCCTGCCTCTGCCTGGTTCTCCGGGGAGCTGTTGGGGCGCGGGAGGGGAACCCCACACAGCAACCTCCAGCTGGGTGTGCTCGTCTCTTCTGGGGACCCATCTGTCCTCTTTGGGACTTGGACTCAGGGCTGGAGCACTTGAGCCGCAGCTCCACCCTCTCCCCCCTTTGTGCTGGGTGCTTGGACTTTTCCTGTCCTGCCTGGCCTCCAACCGCGATCCTCAGGCCTCAGCCTCCTGAGGAGCGAGGATGACAGGCCTGAGCCCCTGGCAGCCCGGCTCCTGCCTCTGGGGTCCATGATTTGGCTCCTGCCAGCACTGCTGCTTGTCCCAGCTTTTTGAGGCTCCTAAGAACCCAGAAATACAGGGCCGCTTCCCCCTCCTGGCTGGGTTGGTGGGGGAGGCCATTGAAGTCTCTCTGAACTTACTCCAGCTTCTTCCCTCGGCCCCTTCTTCAAAGTTGGTGATTCAGGGCTTCAAAAGCAAAGCAAAAGGGCTGGGAAGGCGGCTCGGTGATTAGAGTGCTTGCCTTGCATGCATGAGGCCCTGGGTTCAATTCCACAGTGCCCACATTCATAGAAAAATCTGGAAGTGGTGCGGTGGCTCAAGGGGTGGAGCGCTACCCTTGAGCAAAAGAAGTTCAGGAACAGTGCCTAGGCCCTGAGGTCAAGCCCCAGGACTGACAAGAAAAGCAAAATAAAACCTAGGAAGCAGGTGCTGGTGGTGCACGCCTGTAATCCCACCTACTGGGATCTAAGGATCGCAGTTCCAAGCCAGCCCAGGGAAGAAAACTCTTAAAAATCTTAATGTCCCATGAACCACCAAAAAGCCAGAAATGGAACTGTGGCTCAAGTGGTAGACCACTAGCCTTGATCACAAAAGCTCAGGGACAGTGCCCAGGCCTAAAGCAAAACAAAGAACAACAAAAACAAAACAGATGGTGGGACTCAGATTCAAAAGAGCAAGGTCTTCATGTATAAATAAAGGGAAGAAATAAAGGGAAGTACCCCTGGGATTGTTCCAGAAGGACACCTTATCTTACAGTTCTGGAGTGACATGGGCTAGAGCATACTAAATTCCCATCAGTTTCTTCAGGTTCCTTTTTTTTTTTGGCCAGTCCCAGGACTTGAACTCAGGGCCTGGGCACTGTCCCTGAACTTCTTTTGTTCAAGGCTAGCACTCTACCACTTGATCCACAGCACCACTTCCGGCTTTTTCTGTGTAGGTGGTACTGAAGAATGGAACCCAGGGCTTCATGCATGCTAGGCCAGCACTCTACCACTGAGCCACCTTCCCACCCCCACTTCTGGTTCTCTTGAACCTCTCATATTCCCACTCACGAACTCAGCTACAGACAGAAGCTGATGAGGAACAAGAGAAAAATCTTATTTTTGGAGCCAGGACTGGGCTTTGAACTCAGGGCCGTATGCTTTTTTGTTTTCTTTTGTACCAGTCCTGGGGCTGTTTGCCACAAAACATGTTTCCCTTGTGAACCTTTCTTGAGTCCACAAATGATTATTGTTTCTCAAAGAATTATTTGAGCCAGATGCTAGTGGCTCAAAATCTTTCATTCTACCTACTCAGGAGGCTGGGATCTGAGGATCGGGGTTTGAGGCCAGGCAGGGCAGGAAAGTCCATGAGACTCTTATCTCCAATTAAAAAAAAAAAGCCAGAAGTGGTGCTCTGGTTCAAGTGGTAGAGCACTATCCTTGAGCAGAAAAGGCTCAGGGACAGGGCCCAGGCCTCTGAGTTCAAACCCAAGACAGGAATAACTACTATTTTTTTTGTTTGTTTTTTTCGGGGGTCCGGTCGTGGGACCTGAACTCTGGGCCTGGGTGCTGTCCCTCAGCTCTTCAGCTCAAGGCTAGTGCTCTACCACTTGAACCACAGCACCACTTCCACCTTTTTGGTGGTTCATTGGAGACAAGAGTCTCAGGGACGTTCCTCCCAGGGCTGGCTTTGAACTGTGTCAACCTCAGATCTCAGCCTCATGGGGAAGGGAAGGGTGTAGAAGTGGGTTTCAGGTAAGGCTGGGTGCAGGTGCTTCAAGAGAAATCTGCCCCTTCCTAACCCCAGGCTTATCTTTGCTTGCAGCTACGTGTCCCTAGAGCTATTTCTGCGGTGGCAGGAAGTAGCTGGAGGCCCATAGTTTTCCCAGCCAGCAACTCTCAGATAAGCATCGCCTCTTTCCAAACACCTCTGGCCCAGCAGGTTCCTGGGACACCTTCCAGGACCTGGTTTAGCAATGGCTGGAGGGGAATTGGAAATCCTGATTGGTCAGATTCCTCCCTCCAGGGAGCCTGGGGGGTGTGGTCAGCCTCATTCCACGGTCGCCAGAAGGAGTTCCCCCAAGGAAAGTACAGACATCCCCTGGAGCTCAGGAGAGGGGGGGGAGGGGGGGCAAGCCTCCAGGTGTCTGGGACAGGAAGTCAATCAGAGAAGGCTTCCTGGAGGAGGAAGAGTCCCAGCTAAGATTCAAACAACTACTTAGGAGTTAGTCAGGGGGAGGGAGGAAGAAAGGGAAGTTGGGTTCCTGAGTTACCTGTGGCTGGGAAACTAGGCCAGGAATCTGGCTTCAGGCTGAGTCAATGCAGTCTAAGGGCATCTGACCTTCAAGGATCTAAGGCCTTGCCCCGGTTATAGGCCCTGAGTGTTGAGAAACTAGACTTTTAGATGCCAGGCCCCAAAGTCCAGGAACCCCAAGTTAGGTCCAGCCACTTGCTTCCATGTACCAAATACAGAGACATGATGAAGGGCAGAGAAAAGAGATGTTTTCCCTGGTGGCCATAGGAAGACAGCACTTCGGATGTCTTCAGGGGTGCAGACATTGGCTTCAAGTTCAGTAAGGGGATCTGGGGGACAGGGGTGAGAAAAGTCTGTGGATTAGAGCAGCACCAGGCCGCAGGGGAGGCCTGGTTGACCATGCACCCCGTCCCAGTCCCTGGAGGAGTTTTGGAGAATTGTTACCACAGGGATCTTTCCTGAGTTTGGGGTGTTTGCTTTAAGATGATCAGAAGCTGGGCAGCGGTGTCTCACGCCTGTCATCCTAGCTACTGAGGAGGCTGAGATCTGAGGATCACGGTTTGAAGCCAGCCTGGGCAGGAAAGTCCAGGAGACTCTTTTCCCCAATGAACCACCAGAAAACTGGAAGTGGTGCTGTGGCTCAAGTGGTAGAGCACTCACCTTGAGCTGAAGAGCTGAGGGACAGAGCCCAGGCCCAGAGTTCAAGACCCATGACGGGCCCAAGAAAAAAAAAAGAACTCGTATGTGTCCTCTGTGTGTGTGTGTGTGTGTGTGTGTGTGTGTGTGTGTGTGTGTGTGTACACACTGGCACTGGGGCTTGAACTCAGGATCTGGGTGCTATCCCTTAGCTTTTTCATTCCATGCTGGTGCTACACCACTTGAACCACATCTCCACTCCCAGCTTTTTGGTTTTTGCTGGTTCATTGGAGAGAAGAGTCTCCCAGACTTTCCTTCCCTGGGCTGGCTTTGAACTCCATTGCTAAAGGCCCTGATGGAAAGCTGAAGAGAAGTCTAGAATCCAGCATTCAGCGCTCAGAAGGACACGCAACCAGGAATGGGGTTCCTTCCTCCCACCCCCACACTCAAGCAGGAGTGTGCAGAGACTCAGCAACCTTTGGCTCACTTCCTTGGGCCTGGGCGCTGTCCCTCAGCTCTTCAGCTCAAGATGAGCGCTCTACCACTTGAGCCACAGCACCACTTCCGGTTTTCTGGTGGTTCATGGGAGGTAAGAGTCTCACAGACTTTCCTGCCCGGGCTGGCCTCAAACCGTGATCCTCAGATCTCAGCCTCCTGAGTAGCAGGGATGACAGGCGTGAGCCACTGGCGCTGGTCACACTTGGCTTGTTTCAACATGGTTCTCCTACCTGGAACTCGACCTGTTCTGGCTTCTTTCTGTCCCCTTCCCACCCCCAGTGTCTCATGACACAGGCTGGCACCGTGCGTTGGCAGCGCTGACGTCCAGGGCCAGGTGAGTCTGGCTGTGGGCTGGTGACTGCACCATGCTTCTTCCAGCTGGGCCCAGATGCTCACATCCGGGGCTCAGGCTGAGCTCCTCCCGCAGAAGGAAACAGGAAAGGTCGTTCTTGGTGGAGAGGAAAGGGGTGAATGATTCTGAAGCCACTCACTGGGTCTGCCTGGAAATAAAAGCTCTTCCTCTCCAAGGCTCTGGAGAATTGGAAACATCTCCCCTGTATCCCTCTCCTCTCCCCTCTCTTCCCTTCCCTTCCTCTCCCTTCCCTACCCTTCCCTCCTCTTCCTCTCCCTTTCCTTCCTCTTTATTTCCTCCCTCCTTCCCTCTCTCCCTCCTTTCCTTCCTTCCTTCCTTTTTACCTTTCTTCCTGATTTCCTTCCTTCCTTTCTTCTTCCCTCTAATCTCTTCTTTCCTTCCTTCTTTACTCCCTCCCATGCTTCTGTCCTTCTCCATTTTCTTTCCCTCCCTTTTTCTCGTGCTTTCTTTCTTCCTTCCCTCTTTTCTTTTCCTTCCTTCCATCCTTCCTTCCTGCCTTTCTTCTTTCCTGCCTCACTCCATTCTCTACTTCCTTCCTCTCTCCTTTCCTCTCTTCCTCCTTTCCTTCTCTCCCCAGACCCACATATCAGATCACAAAGTAGAAATGTCACCAATGGGAACCAGTAGCTCTTGCCAGTCATCCCAGCTACCTAGGAGGCTGAGATCTGTAGATCCAGGATTGAAGCCAACTCAGGCACCTGGCTTCTTTCTTTCTTTCTTTTGGTCAGTTGTGGGGCTTGAACTCTGGGCCTGGGCGCTGTCCCAGTGCTTTTCCACTCAAGGCGAGCGCTCTACCACTTGAGCCACAGCGCCATATCCGGTTTTCTGGTGGTTTGTTGGAGATCAGAGTCTCAGGGACTTTTTCTGCCCAGGCTGGCTTTGAACCGCAATCCTCAGCTCTCAGCCTCCTGAGTAGCTAGGATGACAGGTGTGAGCCACCAGCGCCCATTGATTTCACTCAATGCCTGCCATTTCCCTCTTCTCCAAAGGAATCTGAGGGAAAGCTCTTCTAATTTCTTTCTTTATATAATTTAATATTTCTTCACATGACACTACAAAGGAGACTTTATTAAAAAATGAGACGTGAAGCCAGGAGCTGGTGGCTCACGCCTGTCATCCTAGCTACTCAGGAGGCTGAGATCTGAGGATCAAGGTTCAAAGGCAAGCTTGGGTAGGAATGTCTGTGAGACTCTTCTCTCCAATGAACCAGCTAAAAGCTGGAAGTGGAGGTGTGGCTCAGGTAGTAGAGCACCAGCCTTGAGTGAAAAAAGCTATAAGGGACAGCGTCCAGGCAAAGTGAGTTCAAGCCTCAAGTTCACACAAATAAAAGTAAAGGTTAAAATGGTAGCCTGGGGTAAGAGAAAGTGTGGATGCTCTCTCCTAAGGCTGAACTCCTACTTCTGGTCACCAGGCTCCAGGGAGGGGCAGGGCAGGAGGGGCGGGGTGGGAGGGGGGAGGGGGAGTGAGTCAGAAAGGATTAGAGGATGACTTAGCTCAAGTGTCAGAAGTGATCGAGGCCAGGAAGTAAGCTGCCGAAAACCACTTTTAGGACCATCAGAATGATCCTTGCATTGATGGACAATTAAATATGGCAATACTGGGCTGGGAAGGTGGTTCCATGGTAGAGCGCTTGCCTCACACGCTTGAGGCCCTGGGTTTGAATCCTCAGCACCACATAAGCAGGAAAAAAAAGCCAGAAATGGTGCTGTGGCTCAAGTGGTAGAGCGCTAACCTGGAACAAAATAGCTCAGAGACAGTGCCCAGGCCCTGAGTTCAAGCCCCAGGACTGGCAAATACTACTGATGATGATGATAATGATGATGATGATGATGATGATGATGATGATGATGATGATATGCCAAGCACTGGTGACTCGTGCCTATAATCCTAGCTACTCTAAAGGCTGAGATCTTAGGATCACAGTTCAAAACCAGCCTGGGCAGAAAAGTCCCAGTGAGACTCTTATCTCCAATTAACTATTCAAAAAAGCTAGAAGTGGCACTGTGGCTCAAGTGGTAGAGAGCTAGCCTTGAGCACAAAGAGGCTCAGGGACAGCGCCCCAGCCTGAGTTCAAGCCCCAGGACCAGAAATAATAATAATGACAGAAGAAGGAAGAAGAGGAGGAGAAGGAGGAGGAGGAGGAGGAGAAGGAGGAGGAGGAGAAGGAGAAGGAGAAGAAGAAGAAGAAGAAGAAGAAGAAGAAGAAGAAGAAGAAGAAGAAGAAGAAGAAGAAGAAGAAAGAGGAGGAGGGAGAGGAGGAGGAGGAAGAAGAAGAAGAAGAAGAAGAAGAAGAAGAAGAAGAAGAAGAAGAAGAAGAAGAAGAAGAAGAAGAAGAAGAAGAAGGACAAGAAGAAGAAGAAGAAGAAGGACAAGAAGAAGAAGAAGAAGAAGAAGAAGAAGAAGAAGAAGAAGAAGAAGAAGAAGAAGAAGAAGAAGAAGAAGAAGAAGAAGAAGAAGAAGAAGAAGAAGAAGAAGAAGAAGAAGAAGAAGAAGAAGAAGAATTATTTTTCAGGCTGGGGAACAGAACCTTGAGCATACATGCAAAGTACATACTCCTACAAACCGTTCTTTGCAATAGTATTAGTTAAAATGTATTCACTTTTTTGTTGTTGTTGTTGGTTGTGGGGCTTGAACTCTGGGCCTAGGTGCTGTCCCTCAGCTCTTCAGCTCAAGGCTCTTCCACTTTGAGCCCCAGCACCACTTCCCATTTTCTGGTGGTTTATTGGAGATAAGATTCCCACAAACTGGGCACCGATGGCTCACGCCTGTAATCCTAGCTACTTAAGAGGCTGAGACCTGAGGATCACGGTTCAAAGCCAGCCTGGGCAGAAAATCAAGACTCTGATCTCCAATAAACCACTAGAAAACCAAAAGTGGCTCTGTGGCTCAACTGGTAGGGTGCTTGTCTTGAGCTAAAGAGCATAAGGAAAGCACCCAGGCCCAGTGTGCAAGCCCCATGACCGACAAAAAAAAAAAAAAAAAAAAAAAGATTCCCACAGACTTTCCTGCCTGGGCAGGCTTTGAACTGAATCCTCAGATCTCAGCCTCCTGAGTAACTAGGTTTACAGGCGTGAGCCACCAATGCCCAGCTCACTTGTTTGTTTGTTTTTTTAATTTTTTATTGTGATTAAGTGGTTACATAATTTCCCAATATGCCAGGCCCTGCTGGTTTATGCCTGTCATCCTAGCTACTCAGGAGGCTGAGATCTGAGGATCACTGTTTGAAGCCAGCCTGGGTAGGAAAGTCCCTGAAACTCTTATCTCCCATTAACCAGCAAAAAGTTGGAAGTAGAGGTGTGATTCAAGTGGTAGAGGGCCAGCCTTGAGTAATAATTACTGGTGATACAAGCTTCTAGTGTCTGGTGGTTCTCTTTCTTTCTTTCCTCTCTTTTCTCTACTTTCCTACCTACTTATTATCTACCCACTCTTCATGCACAAAATGGATTCTTTCAATTCTTTGCTGTGTGTGTGTGTGTGTGTGTGTGTGTGTGTGTGTGTGATGTTGCTTAAACTCAGGACCTAGGCACTGTCCCTGAGCTCTTTTGCTCAAGACTAGTGCTCTACCACTTTGAGCCACTGCTCCACTTCCAGCTTTTTGGCTGGTTAATTGGACATAAGAGTCTTAGAGGGATTTTTCTGCCCGGGTTGGCTTCAAACCATGATCCTCAGATCTCCGCCTCCTGAGTAGCTAGGATAACAGTTGTGAGCCACCAGCAACCAGCTTGCCTACTGTTTTCCAATCTCCATTCATCCCTAAAACCTATGACAAGATTGGCTTGCTAAATAACCACTCATCTTTAACCTAGCCAGGTGCCAGTGGCTCATGCCTATAATCCCAGCTACTCAGGAGGCTGAGAACTGAGGATCCCAGTCTGAAGCCAGCCCAGGCAGGAAAGTCTATGAGACTCATCTCTAATGAACCAGCCAAAAATAATGGAAGTGGAGGTGTGGCTCAAGTGGTAAAGTACCAGCTTTGGGTGGAAAAAAAGCAAAGTGAGAATATGAGGTCCTATGGTTCAAGTTCCAGGACCACCACAAAAGAATTTTAAAACATACACAAAGAACTTTTTCTTTTTCTTTTCCAGGTTTGAGACTAGGACTCAAACTTGGTATCTGCAGCCACATTTATTGGCTAGTGCTGTACAAAGTGAGCCACATTCCAACCCCAAAGGAACTCTTTTTTGTTGCTGTTTTTGGCCAGTCCTGGGGCTTGAACTTGTGGCCTGGGCGCTGTCCCTGAGTTCTTTGTGCTCAAGCTTAGTGCTCTACCACTTGAGCCATAGTTCTACTTCAGGCTTTTTCTGAGTAGTTTATTGGCAAGAGTCTCACAGGGACTTTTCTGCCTGGGCTGGCTTTGAACCACGATCCTCAGATCTCAGCCTCCTGAGTAGCTAGGATGACAGGCGTGAACCACTGGAGCCACAGAAGTTGTTTGTCCTTTTGGTTGCAGACCCTGCAGTGCACCCCTAAGTACCATCCTGGGGGGCCCACCAGCCATCAGTCCTCTGTTCTCTCTAGGCTAACCTTGGATGAATCAGCGGGGCGCACAGGAATAAATGAATGGACCATAGGAATGCACATTCCGGAATGGAGCGGGCAGCTCACGCTGCAGTACAATCTGGGTAAAGATTGCTCTTGGCTGGGTGTGGGTGCACGCCTGTCACCCCAGCTACTCAGGAGGCTGAGATCTGAGGATCACAGTTCAAAGCCAGCCCTGGGACAAGGAATGTCTATAAGACTCTTATCCCTCATGAACCATCAAAAAGTCGAAGTGGAGTTGTGGCTCAAGTAGTAGAGCACCAGCCTTGAGAGAGAAAAAAAAGACCCTTAGTTCAAGCTCTGGGACCAACACACACACACACACACACACACACACACACAAAAGCTGCTCTTGCACAGAAAAAATGGAAGAAATTCTTGGTGAAAGAATGCAGGAACTAATGAGCAATTAAATGCCTGAGCCCAGAGCATTGATTACTAAGGAATGCCTGGAAAAGATGGGGCTCCAAGGTCCAAAGGCAAGTGAGCCCCAGCGCTGGGGGAGAGGCTGGGGAGAGGGCTTTGTTAGGCCCTGGTGGGCGGGGTCTGCTGTGGTGGGCGGGGCCCGAAGGGTTTGGCCAGCTTTGGACCGGTTGGCTGGCTCGGGTGGGCGGGGCCTGACGGTGAGCGCGGTGTTTGGTCGGCTCAGGTGGGCGTGGCCTGTTGCGGTGGGCGTGGTCCTGCCTGGTGGGGCGTGGGGTTTGGCGGGCTCTGCCCGGTGCATCCCCATGGTTACCGGAAGATGTCAGCCCCTCCTTCCCGACCCATCAGCGAGCATCACCGCAGGCCCAGGGCTGGGCCAGGTGTCACCACCTGAGCTTCACTTTGACTCACTGCCGGGACCTGCGGGCTTAGGGGGAAGCAGGTCCGATCCTGCTGATCGGTGCTGTGTGTGTGTGTGTGTGTGTGTGTGTGTGTGTGTGTGTGTGTGTGTGTGTGTGTGTGTGTGTGTGTGTGTGCTGATCCTGGGGCTTGAACTCAGGGCGTGTGTGTGTGTGTGTGTGTGTGTGTGTGTGTGTTGCTGATCCTGGGGTTTGAACTCAGGGCTTGTGTGTGTGTGTGTGTGTGTGTGTGTGTGTGTGTGATCCTGGGGCTTGAACTCAGGGCTTGTGTGTGTGTGTGTGCTGATCCTGGAACTTGAACTCAGGGCTTGTGTGTGTGTGTGTGTGTGTGTGTGTGTGTGTGTTGCTGATCCTGGGGTTTGAACTCAGGGCTTGTGTGTGTGTGTGTGTGTGTGTGTTGCTGATCCTGGGGTTTGAACTCAGGGCTTCTGTGTGTGTGTGTGTGTGTGTGCTGATCCTGGAACTTGAACTCAGGGCTTGTGTGTGTGTGTGTGTGTGTGTGTGTGTTGCTGATCCTGGGGTTTGAACTCAGGGTATGTGTGTGTGTGTGTGTGTGTGTGTGTGTGTGCTGATCCTGTGGCTTGAACTTAGGGTGTGTGTGTGTGTGTGTGTGTGTGTGCTGATCCTGGGGCTTGAACTCAGGGCGTATGTGTGTGTGTGTGTGTGTGTGCTGATCCTGGGGTTTGAACTCAGGGTATGTGTGTGTGTGTGTGTGTGTGTGTGTGTGTGCTGATCCTGGGGTTTGAACTCAGGGCTTCTGTGTGTGTGTGTGTGTGTGTGTGTGTGTGTGTGTGTGCTGATCCTGGAACTTGAACTCAGGGCTTGTGTGTGTGTGTGTGTGTGTTGCTGATCCTGGGGTTTGAACTCAGGGCTTGTGTGTGTGTGTGTGTGTGTGTGTGTGTGTGCTGATCCTGGGGCTTGAACTCAGGGCGTATGTGTGTGTGTGTGTGTGTGTGTGTGTGTGTGTGCTGATCCTGGGGCTTGAACTCAGGGCGTATGTGTGTGTGTGTGTGTGTGTGTGTGTGTGTGTGCTGATCCTGGGGTTTGAACTCAGGGTATGTGTGTGTGTGTGTGTGTGTGCACTGATCCTGGGGTTTGAACTCAGGGCATGTGTATGTGTGAGTATGTGTGTGTGTGTGTGTGTGTGCTGATCCTGGGGCTTGAACTCAGGGCGTATGTGTGTGTGTGTGTGTGTGTGTGTGTGTGTGTGTGTGTGTGCTGATCCTGGGGTTTGAACTCAGGGTATGTGTGTGTGTGTGTGTGTGTGTGTGTGTGTGTGTGTGTGTGCTGATCCTGGGGTTTGAACTCAGGGCATGTGTATGTGTGAGTATGTGTGTGTGTGTGTGTGTATGCTGATCCTGAGGCTTGAACTCAGGGCTTCTGTGTGTGTGTGTGTGTGTGTGTGTGTGTGTGTGTGTGTGTGTGTGTGTGTGTGTTGATCCTGGGGTTTGAACTCAGGGCTTGTGTGTGTCTATGTGTGTGTGTGCTCTCAAGGGCTAGCGCTCTACCATTTAAGCCACTGCTCCACTTCTGGCTTTTTGCTAGTTAATTAGAGTCTCTTAGACTTCCCTGCCCCTGCTGGTCTCTAAATCCCTATCCTCAGATCTCATCCTCTAAGTGGCTGGGATTACAGGCGTAAACTACAGTGCCCAGTCTACCAGTGTGTTCTTAAAGCTGGACTGTGTATGTATGTCCCATCAAATGGGTCCCATCAGACGTGTGGCGGTTGTGGGTTGTTGATTCTTGATCTAGAACTTGGCCAGAAGCAGAAATCTCTATCTGGAAAGTGCCTGACACACGAGTCGCACCCATTCCACGTTGGCTGGGGCACAAAGTAGCTGATGATCTAACTATGTGCTGATCACAGATCCAGGAAGAGGGCCTCAGACCCTGCCCCCCCGAGCTGCTGGGTCCCATGTTCAATGCTGCAATCCTTTCCTGTACCAGCCCTGACAGGCAGTGAGCACTCAGGAGGGGCCTAGTCTGAGTGACTTCTTACTTCTCCAAACGCTCCCCGGGACGGGCGGAATCCCCAGGGGCAGCTCAGCACCCCGGCACTTTCCCGGTAGCTGAACTGTGGTGAACTGGCTGGTGGGATCTGGAAGGTTCTGTTGTGGGAAGAGAACAGAACTGCGCTGCCCCAGGGAAACAGCACAAAGAGCTGCTGCGAAAGAGGAAGTGAGCCCTGGCTACTAGCTCCGCTCACTCACTCGTTTGTCCTTCCTCTGACCTTGAGGCTGCCCTCCTTCTTGGGAGACCCTCTGTAGCTTAGTCTAGGAATTTGGCCTCATGGCCTGGGAAGGGAGGGAAAATCCTAAATGGTTGTGCTAAATAAAGATGGTCTTGAATAGGCCAGGCACCAAGGGGCTCAAGCCAATAATCCTTGCTATCTGGAGGCTGAGCTCTGAGGATCATAGTTGGAGGCCAGTCCTGTCAGGAAAGTTCCCAGAGACTCTTATCTCCAATGAACCAGGAAAAAAAAAAAAAAAGCTGGGAATGTGGCTTGGTGGTAGAGTGCTGGCCTAGCATGCATGAAGCCCTGGGTTCAATTCCTCAGTACCACAGACACAGAAAAAGCCCGAAGTGGTGCTGTGGCTCAAGTGGTAGAGTGCTAGCCTTAAGCAAAAGAAGCTCAGGGACAGTGCCCAGGCCCTGAGTTCAAGCCCCCAGTAGCTGCACCAAAAAAAAAAAAAAAAATATATATATATATATATATATATATAGAATAATTTTAACTGAGCACTTATTTTGTGTGCTAAACGAAAATATTTTTGTGTGTGTGTGTGTGTGTGTGTGTGTGTGTGTGTGTGTGTGTTTACTGGGAATTGAACTCAGGGCCTTATACATCTCATTTGGCTTTTGCTCTGAAGTCTGGTGCTCTACCACTTGAGCCACAGCTCTACTTCTGGCTTTTTTTTTTTTTTTTGGTGGGGGGTTAGGTAATTGGAGGTTAGAGTCTTACAGACTTTCCAACTTGGGCGGACTTGGAATGGTGATTCTCCGCTCTCAGCCTCCTGAGTGGCTGGAATTACAGGCGTGAACTACAGGCATGGGGCTCATCTTCATCCTTTGTACAGTCCTCATCCGTGTGTCTTTATTGTTAAGATCACTGCTGGTGCTGGGGCACCGGTAGCTCACGCCTGTCATCCTAGTTATTCCGGAGGCTGAGATCTGAGGATCGCAGTTTAAAGCCAGCCTGGGCAGAAAAGTCCAGGAGACTCTGATCTCCAATGAACCACCAGAAAACCAGAAGTGGTGCTGTGGCTCAAGTGGTAGAGCACTTGCCTTGAGCTGAAGAGCTCAGAGACAGTACCCAGGCCCAGAGTTCAGCCCCATGACTGATCAAAAAGGAAGGAAGGAAGGAAGGAAGGAAGGAAGGAAGGAAGGAAGGAAGGAAGGAAGGAAGGAAGGAAGGAAGAAAGATTACTGCTTGTCACAGGTATGTGTATCCAGGTGGAATGACACAAAGGAATCAATGATCTCCTGAGAGTCTAGCAAACAGGTGGTATTCAAGGATTTGTCTGTAGAATGCATGATCATTCTCAGTGGGAAGGCCATTAGGGACTGTCAGGAAAGTCCCTGAGACTCTCATCTCCAATGAACCAGGAAAAAAAAAAAAAGGCTGGGAATGTGGCTTGGTGGTAGAGGGCTTGCCTAGCACGCATGAAGCCCTGGGTTCGATTCCTCAGTACCACAGACACAGAAAAAGCCAGAAGTGGTGCTGTGGCTCAAGTGGTAGAGTGTTAGCCTTGAGCTCAGGGACAGTGCTCAGGCCCTGAGTTCAAGCCCGGAGGTTCAAGCCAAGGATGGGAGCAGAAGAAGGAAGTGAATGAGAGAACATTCTGGAGCAAACATTGGTGTGGACACCTTGATATGTCAGAGTATGTTTTCATTCCTCACCACACATCCTATGAAGTGTGCATTAGGTCCCTAAATTACAGATGACAAATGAAGGCACAGAGAGGCTAAGGAGTTGTCCAATATCACACAGCAAACAAATGGTGGCATTTGTCATTGTGTGTGTGTGTGTGTGTGTGTGTGTGTGTGTGTGTGCCAGCACTGGGGCTCGAACTGAAGGCCTAGACGCTGTCCCCCCACTTTTCTTTCCCTCCGGGCTGGCACTCTGCCACTTGAGCCAAGAGCTGCCATTCTCATTGCAGGCTAGAATTTGAGTTTGATCTATCAAGTTTCAGGGGGATGGGGCAGGGGAGAGGACACAGCCAGCCTCCAGTCACTTTTCCTTGAGGCTGATCTGCTTTGTTAAAGAGTATTTTTCTTTTCTCTCTCTCTTTCTCTCTCTGCTTCCTTCCTTCCCTCCCTCCCTCCCTTCCTCCTTTCTTTCTTTCTTTCTTTCTTTCTTTCTTTCTTTCTTTCCTTCCTTCCTTCCTTCCTTCCTTCTTTCTTTCTTTCTTTCTTTCTTTCTTTCTTTCTTTCTTTCTTTCTTTCTTTCTTCCTTTCTCTTTCCTTCTTTCTTTAAAATATTGATCTTGTCCTAAATACTTCTGTTTCACTCCCTGGCCCTTGGGGTTTGGGGTAACCTTAACCCCACAACATTGCACAACAGCCCACGAAAGCTCTAGGAACCCACAATAATGTCAATAATGCTGAAGCAAGTGTCCTTTTCCAGTATGTCCGGCCCCTTGCCTGACTAACACTGCTCACTTCCCTGCCAATGTAACAACCTATTTTTAAGGAACTCAGTCATTTGGTTGAGATTTTTTTAATTTGTTGTATTTTAATGCCTTTCTGAATCATTCCTTCTTTTTCTTCTTCTTCTTCTTCTTTTGGACTGATTCACTCTTTGCCATTTCCTTTTATAGAAATGCAACCTGAAGCCAGGCACCGGTGGCTCCCGCCTGTCATCCTAGCTACTCAGGAGGTTGAGATCTGTGGAATCCAGGTTTAACGCCCATCCAGGCAGGAAAAGACTTAAGAGTCCGGATCTCCAATGGACCAATGAAAAGCCAGCAGTGTGGAGGCGTGGATCGAGTGGTAGAGCACCAGCTCTGAGTGAAAAAGCTAAGGGACAGCATCCAAACCTGAGTTCAAGCTCTCCTTCCAAGATGAGCACCAGAATTCACCCTTTTCAGGTCTACCTTTGTGCCCTATTTTCTGGGCCAACCATCTAGTATTTTTTGTGTGTGTGTGTGTGTGGGGAAGTGTCAGTTATGGGGCTTGAACTCAGGGCCTGGGCACTGTCCCTGAGCCTCTTGGTGCTCAAGGCCAGCGCTCAACCACTTGAGCCACAGCGCCACTTCGGTTTCTTGAGTGGTTCATTGGAGATAAGAGTTTTATGGACTTTTCTGCCCAGGCTAGCTTCAAACCGCAAATTTCAGATCTAAGATGACAGATGTGAGCCACAACGCCGGGCTAGTACTTTTGGTATTTATGTTATCACTATCATAATGGTCAACCACTTGAAGAATTTCTCTTTTTTTTTTCTTTTTTGTCAGTCATGGGGCTTGAACTCAGGGCCTGGGCGCTGTCCCTCAGCTCTTCAGCTCAAGGCGAGTGCTCTACTACTTGAGCCACAGCGTCACTTCCGGTTTTCTAGTGGTTTATTGGAGATAAGAGTCTCATGGACTTTCTTACCTGGGCTGGCTTTGAACTGTGATCCTCAGATCTCAGCCTCCTGAAGTAGCTAGGATAACAGGCGTGAGCCACTGACGCCAGCTACTTGAATAATTTCTTATCATTCTCATCAAGAACCTAGGAGGGAATAATAATAATAATAATAACAATAATAATAATAATAATTATTATTATTATTTTGTGCTGGTCCTGATGCTTGAATCAGAGCTTGGACACTGTCTCTGAGCTTCTTTTTTTCCTGTTTTTTAGTGCCAGTCCTAAGGTTTGAACTCAGGGCCTGGGTGCTTTTTTGTCCAAAGTTCTACCCCAGCTGAATTTCCAGCTTTTTTGGTAGTTAGTTAGACATAAAAGTCTCAGGGACTTTCCTCCCTGGGCTGGCTTTGAACCTGGATCCTCTGATCTCAGCCTCCTGAGTATCAGGATTACAGGCGTGACCCACCGGCGCATGGCAGGAAATAAATGATTATTTCCAACATACAGCCCTGGAGAGGTTAAATGTTTTTGTTCAGAGGAAGTGAGGAGTCTTAAGGTACTGACCTGGCCTGTGGGGTCAGAGTTTGTGGGGGTCCCTGCCAATATGTCAGGCTTTTGTGGTGATTACAATAATAATAACATTATTGTTGTTGTTGTTATTATTTATTTATTTACTTTTGGTGCCAGTACTTGGGGCTTGAACTCAGGACCTGGGTGCTATACCACTTGAGCCACAGCTCCATCCTCAGCCTTTTTCTACTAATTGAAGAGAAGGCATTTCTCCTATTTGTCAGCCCAGGCTGGCTTTCCATTTCTCTCCTCTTATCTCAGCCTCTTGAAGAGAGCTGGGATTTCAGGCGTGAGCTGCGGTGCCCAACCGAGTGTAAGAATCTTAACCAATGTGCATTGCATTACACACGGGGCAGGCATAGACCTGGAACATTCTGGCTGAACAAACTCCCAGGAGTAATGTGCAAACATCATCCTTGCAGCTAAGGATGAATGCTGTCCAGTATTGTCCATCATTCCTTTAATCCCGGCTGAACAGACAAAGCTTCCGATTTGATACCCCTGAAACTTGTGTCTTCTGTGGTCTAGGTCCTGAGCCCAGAGGCATAAGAAGGCCAATTTTGGCCCCTAAACCCAGGAAGAAGTTGGGCAGTGTGGCTCTTGCCTGTAATCCTAGCTATTTAGGAGGCTGAGATCTGAGGATCTTGGTTGGAAGCCAATGGAAACTGACAGATCCAAGAGATTCTTATCCCCGGTGAACCAGCCTGACCCGCAGAAGTGGAGGTATGGCTCAGGTGGTAGAGAGCCAGCCTTGAGCAACAAAACAAAAACTCTAAAAAAGAGTACTGGGCCCAGAGTTCAAGTCCCAGGACTGGCACAAAGAAGTAAAAAAAAGAGAAAAGAACACCTCTTAACTTGTTTTCTTGGATTATGAGGTTTAAGTATAGATAACTTCATTTTTTTTAGAGGTGCAAACCAAAGAGAAGGGATTTTGTTTTTCCCTAGTGGGTAAACTAGATGATTGCTCAAATCCATGCACAAATGGAGCTCAGAGAGGGCATGCGAATGGTTTGAATAGTCACACAGCCCAAACAGCAACACAGATGTGAACTTAGCTGCATCTGACCTGACTTTAGTGTCCTTAATTCTGATGATTTATGCCCCTTGGTGGTGGTCATGGAAAGATCCAGGGCCTGGTGTGTCCTTGAAAATGGAAATATGAGTCACCAGCCAGGATCCAGGGCAAGAAGGAGAGAGGGAGGGTGTGGGGGGGGGGGGAGGAGGCCTGCTTCAGGGAATGGAAGGGCCTGCCAGATTCTGATCGACAGTTGCCAGGACCAGTGAGCATCATTCATGTGGGGAGAAGGGGCGGGGCCAGTGAGGAGGAGGCGGGGCGCAAGGCCAGGGCCCTCCCAGCCTGGCTGGAGGCAACGTTGGCCTGTGACATCTGGGCCTGTGGAAGGCTGAGGCCCAGAGCCGGGGGCAGGCGCCTCTGCAGCCCTTTTGTAGCAGGCAGGTTCTTTCTGCAGGCTGACCCACGGCAGGGAAAGCTGGGCAGCGGTGGCTCAAGCCTGTCATCCTAGCTACTCAGGAGGCTGAGATCTGAGGATCGCCATTCAAGGCCGACCGCAGGCAGGAAAGTCTGTGAGGCTCTGATCTCCCATGACTTACCCCTCCAAACAAAACAAAGCAAAAGCAAGCATCAGAAGTGGAGGTGTGGCTCAAGTGGTAGAGCACCAGCCTTGAGCAAAATAAATACATAAAATAGAAATGGAGACAGCACCCCGGCCCTGCTTCACAAGCCACGTGTGTGTGTGTGTGTGTGTGTGTGCATGGGCTGGCACTGGGGTTTGACTTCGAGGCCTTGTAAGGCCTCATTAAACTTTTATTACTTGTGCACTACAATTTGATATATGGTTTTATTTTATGTTTTTTTAAATTTTTGCCAGTCCTGGGGCTTGAACTCAGGGCCTGGGAGCTGTCCCTGAGCATCTTTTGCTCAAGGCGAGCACTCTACCACTTGAGCCACAGCACCACTTCGGGCTTTTTCTGTGTATGTAGCACTCAGGACTCGAACCCAGGGCTTCATGCATGCTAGGCCAGCATTCTACCACTGAGCCACCTTCCCAGCCCTGAGCAGGGCTATTTGAATTATAGCTCCACTTCTGGCTTTTTTTTTTTTGGGGGGGGGGTGGTTAATTGAAGATAAGAACCTTGCAGAAGTTTCTTTTCTTTTTTTTTTTTTTTAATTTTTATTTATTTTTTTGTCGGTCATGGGGCTTGAACTCTGGGCCTGGGCGCTGTCCCTCAGCTCTTCAGCTCAAGGCGAGCGCTCTACCACTTGAGCCACAGCACCACTTCCGGTTTTCTGGTGGTTTATTGGAGATAGGAGTCTCACAGTCTTTCCTGCCCAGGCTGGCTTTGAACCGTGATCCTCAGATCTCAGCCTCCTGAGTAGCTAGGATTACAGGCATGAGCCACCAGCGCCCTGCCAGAAGTTTCTTTTCTGTTCCAGCTGGCCTCCAACCTTGATCCTCAAGTCTCTGCCTCCTTAGCAGCTAGGATTATAACTATAAGCCACCGATGTCTTAATGGCCGATTGCTCTGGGTGCATGGAAGCTGTGTCCGTCCCCATCTGATCTGCCCCAGTGGCTCAAACCTCCCCCTGGACGGGAGAGGAGCCCTAGGCCCTGTCTGGCCCCCTTTGAGTGCTGAGTTGACGCGTCTCTGCCCTCTTCCTGCCTGCTAATACCCACTTCATGGCCCTGGATGTATCTATAAGTTGTTGTACCTGGGGAAGTTTGGGACTGGCCGGCGTGACTTAATGACACTGATGATTCATTTTGGCCTCTGAAGAAACCAAAAGCCCAGGTCTTCCCAAGGCAGCCTCTACTCTTAGCTGGCCTCTTTGCCTGGATGAGTCACCCTGGCCCTGTCTTTGGGGCTCCCAGTGTTCACTTTGCCTGTCCCGGGCCCAGGCGAACAGCAGCTTCCTGTTCTCTGCTCCTGGGGTGGGGGAGGGGGTTGGAGAAAAGGGGAAGTGAGTGAATGGGGGTGATCATGGGCCCTGGCTGGCCTGTGACACACTCATGATTGCCTTATTCTGGCCTGGCTGAAGGCAGGACCTGAAGCTGGCCGTCCCAATTCTTTACTCAAGAATGGAAAAAGGAGCTGGGCGCCTGGTGGCTCACGCCTGTCATCCTAGCTACTCAGGAGGCTGAGAGCTGAGGATCATAGTTCAAAGCCAACCCCAGGCAGGAAAGTCTATGAGACTCTGATCTCCAATGAACCACCCAAACCAAAACCAAAAACAGAAGTGAAATTGTGGCTCAAATGGTAGAGCACTAGCCTTGAGCAAAAACGCTCAGGGACAGTGCCCAGGCCCTGAGTTCAAGTTCTAGGACTGGCACACACACACATACACACACACACACACACACAATCTGTGTGTGTGTGTGATGGTATTGGTGCTGTCCCACTAGCTTTTTCTACTAAGGCGGGCGCTCTACCACTTGAGCCACAGTGCCACTTTCTGGTCGTTCATTAGAGATGAGTCTCCTGGATTTTCCTGCCCAGGCTGGCTTTGAACCTCGATCCTCAGATCTCAGCTTCCTGAGTAGCTAGGATGACAGGCGTGAGCCACTGGCATTTGGCATGTATATTCCTTTTATAATAACAAGAAAACATTTTTAAAAAATAATGGCTATTTCCCTAGTGTAGATAGAGGTAGTGATTTGGAGGTCTGGCTCACCATTAGCACCCACAACCACTTCACAGCACCAAGGCCACGTGACATTGGGGCATGTGTATGTGTGTATGTGTTTTGGTACTGAGGCTTGAACTCAGGGCCTGTGCACTATCCCTGAGCTTTTTGTTGTTGTTATTGGTCGTGGGGCTTGAACTCTGGGCCTGGGCGCTGTCCCTCCGCTCTTCAGCTCAAGGCGAGCACTCTACCAGTTGAGCCACAGCGCCACTTCCAGTTTTCTAGTGGTTCATGGGAGATAAGAGTCACACACATTTTCCTCCCCGGGCTGGTTTTGAACCACGATCCTCAGATCTCAGCCTCCTGAGTAGCTAGGATGACAGGCGTGAGCCACTGGCACCAGACTAGACCCTCCCTTTTCTCATGAAAAATTTTAGGTATACAGAAAGTCGGAGAAAATATCCTCTTTGCACACCTTTTTCTCACTTTCATATTTCAGCTTTACTGAGATAACATTGGTAAAGAAAGTAGCATGTACAATGTGCTGTACATAAACATTGGCAGGGCTGGGAAGGTGGCTCAGTGGTAGAGCGTTTGCCTTGCATGCATGAGGCCCTGGGTTCGATTCCTCAGCACCACATAATCAAAAAGAAAAAAGCCGGAAGTGGTGCTGTGGCTCAAGTGGTAGAGCGCTAGCCTGGAGCTGAAGAGCTGAGGGACAGCGCCCAGGCCCAGAGTTCAGGCCCCACGACTGGACCCAAAAAAAACCCAAACAAACATAAACATTGGCAAATGGTTGCACAATGAAGCTACTGAACCTATCTACCACGTCAGCTAGTTACCTTGTTCTGTGTGTGTGGTGACAACACTTAAGACATACTTTCTTAGCAAATTTCCTGTGCCTTTCCCCACCCCCACCCCTGCCAATACTGGGCTCAGTACTTGGGGGCTTCACGCTCTTGCTTGGCTTTTACATTCAAGGTGGGGGGCCTCTACCACTTGAGTCATGTTTCCGCTTCCAACTTTTTGCTGGTTCATTGGAAATAAAAGTCTCATAGATTACCTGCCCTGGCTGGCTTTGAACCACAGTCTTCAGATCTCAGCCTTCTGAGTAGCTAGGGTGACACAGGTGTGAGTCACCAGCGCTCTGCTGTGTGTGTGTGTGTGTGTGTGTGTGTGTGTGTGTGTGTGTGTCTGTGTGTCTGTGTGTCTGTGTATGGTCAGTCCTGGTGCTTGAACTCAGGGCCTGGGAGCTTTTCCTGAATTTCTTTTGCACAAGGCTAGCATTCTACCATTTGATCCACAGCTCCACTTCTGGCTGTTTGGCGATTCATTAGTCATTAATTGGAGGTAAAAGTCTCCCGGACTTTCCTGCCCATGGCGGGCTCCCAACTGTGATCCTCAGATCTCAGCCTCCTGAGTAGCCCGGATGACAAGCTTTCTGTGATCATCTTTTGCGATCATCCTTTCGGGATCCCTCCCATGCTCAAACAAGGTGTCAGAAGGAGGGCTGGGAAGGTGGCTCAGTGGTAGAGCGCTTGCCAAGCATGCATGAAGCCCTGGGTTCGAGTCCTTAGTACCACATACACAGAAAAAGCCAGAAGTGGCGCTGTGGCTCAAGTGGTAGAGCGCTAGCCCTGAGCACAGAGAGGCTCAGGGACAGCGCCCAGGCCCCGAGTTCAAGCCCCAGGACTGGCAACAAAACAAAACCAAGATCTTTCAGGACCAAAGTCAGCTGGCAGCCCCAGTTTGAGGACATGGGCTGGCATCTGTGTCCTTCCTGTCTCTGGCTGGAAGCGGGGCGCCCAGGCCCGCTGCCTGCCTGGCATTTGGTTAGCTGAACAAAGCCATGAATGTTCCACGCGCTGCAGGTATGACTTCACTCTCCACGGGTGGAGGCCAGAGGGTGAATCATCTGTCAGATGGGGCAGGGGTGAGTCAGGGGAACCAGGCCGAAAGCTCTGGTTCTGGGGTGTGTTTCCTCCTTCCCCCCACTTTTTTTGTTCTTTAATCATCTGCACACAGTGCATCGCCCTGTGTCACGCCTGCTGGGTGTTCTGCGCAGATAAGGACAGCACTTAGAAAGCGGACAACGCTCCCACCGCCAGCCTCCACCGCTGTTACTCAACTTCTCCCGGCCTCTTTCCCTCCTCTCTTCTCCTGTTGCCAGTCATGGACCCTGAATCACAGGACAGGTGCAATGATGTCAGGAGGAAATAAATAATGAGTGGTTGGCGAAGAGCCAGGCTTCCAGTGAATGCTCAGTAGGTACTACTATATATATATATATATAATATGTATAATTATATATAACCATACATGATATATAGCACATATAACATATTTTATGTAGTATATATGTATGTGATACACATATATACACATGACATAGATATATAATTATATATCATCACATTCATGACATCTATCATCTATATTATATATGATACAGATGATTATATATTATATATAATTATATACACACTGCATACATATATAATTATATAATCATATATGGCATTTATATCATTATATATTATAGATTATTATTATTATAGATGTCATATACATGATTATATATTGTATTATATATTATATACATATGCTTTTTTTTTTTTTTTTTTTTTTGCCCATCGTGGGGCTTGAACTCTGGGCCTGGGCGCTGTCCCTCAGCTCTTCAACTCAAGGTGAGGGCTCTACCACTTGAGCTACAATGCCACTTCCAGTTTTCTGGTGGTTTATCGGAGATAAACGGACTTTCCTGCCTGGGCTGGCTTTGAACCATGATCCTCACATCTCAGCCTCCTGAGTAGCTGGAATTACAGGCATGAGCTACTGGTGCCCGACATCAAATACATATTATATACACATCTACATATATAATTATAATCATATATGTGACATTTATAATATAATATACATTGCATGATTATATATGATTATATATCATACTATGTATGTATCATTATATTGTAATACACATATAATTATATATGATTATATATTATGTATTATACACATATAATATAACACACATATACACATTACATAAACATATATATGCACATATTCTATATGCTATACTTACACATAAAATATATAATAGAATTTTATTGACAGTATTATTACTATGTGTGTGTGTGTGTGTGTGTGTGTGTGTGTGTGTGTGTATACTAGGGTTTCCACGGAGGTCCTGAGCACTATCCCTTAGCTTTTTCTTTTTTTCTTTTCTGTTTTCTTTTTCTTGGATGTGGTGCTTGAACTCAGAGACCAAGGAGTTGACCTTAAGCTTTTTTGCTCCACTTCTGGCCTTTAGGTGGTTCATTGGAGATAAGAGTCTCACAGACTTTCCTGCCTGGGCTGGCTTTGAACCGCGATCCTCAGATCTCAGCCTCTTGAGTAGCTAGGGTGACAGGTGTAAGCCACCAGTGACCACATGGTAATTATAATGAATAGCATTCCCCGCGTCCCCCAATAACTTATCCACACAGGCAACACTGGGACACAGAGTGTTAGAATCTTTGCATAGTGAATCATTATTTCTCCTCTTCCTTTCCCTTGGGAAGGGCTCATGAGAGACAAAGTATGACCTCATTTGCTCCCGCCAACATTAATTGTTCCCTAATTAGGAAAAGGAAATTATATCTCAACCCATACTCTGCTTAAAAAAAAAAAAAAAGCCCAGAAAAGTACTGTCACTGTTCTCTGAAGGGTAAGAAAATTGTGAATAGGTTTGGTGAACCCAGCTGTCAGACCCTGGCCCTGTCCTTGGTTGAAGAAGAAGCCTGCCTGGCACCGGTGGCTCATGCCTGTCATCCTAGCTACTCGGGAGGCTGAGATCTGAGGATCATAGTTTGAGGTCAGCCAGGGCAAGAAAGTCCATGAGACTCTTATCTCCAGTAAACCATCCAAAAGCCAGGAATGGAGCTGTGGCTTAAGTGGTAGGGCGTAAAGCCTTGAGCCAAAAAAGGCTTAGAGACAGCGCCTAGGTCCTGAGTTCAAGCCCCATGACCAACAAAAAGAAAGAAAAAGGAAGGGAAGGAGGGAGGAAGGCAGGGAGGAAGGGAGGGAAGAAGGAAAGAAGGAAGGACTGTGTGATTCTTTGAGCCCTTCCCTGTTTTTGTGTTGGTGGAAGAAGACAGAAGTTATCATTGCTCAGGCCTTACAGTGAATCCTTTGGGGGTAATTATTTCCCAGAAAAACGAATCCTTCCACTGAGCTCTTTCTTAGAACCGCACCCATTTCACAGAGGGGGAAACTGAGTCCCCTAGGAACAAATGGAGCCTCGTGGAGAATCATCTTGTGGTCCTTCAAACATTCTGTTCTCTGTCTGTCTGTCTCCTCTCTTCCAGGAGTCCATCCTGGCTGGGGGGAGCCCCTTTTCTCAGCCCCTCAATTTCCACCCTGCCTCTAAGCGCCTGAGCTGGGGCTATCTGTTGGCTGAGTGGTGGACCATGGCAGTGTGTGTGTGTGTGTGTGTGTGTGTGTGTGTGTGTGTGTGTGTGTGTGTGTGTGTGTGTGTGTGTGTGTGTGTTTGTGGGTCCTGGGGCTTGAACTCAGGACTTAGGAGCTGTCTCTGAGCTTTTCCATTCAAGGCTACTGTTCCACTTCCAGCTTTTTGGTGATTTATTGCAGATATTGGCTGATGACTGATTTGAACCACTATCTTCAGATCTCAGCCTCCTGAGTAGCTGGGCTTACAATTACAATCCGTGAGCCACCAGTGTCCAACTTCACCATCTTATCTTTTCTTTTCTTTTTTGCCAGTGCTGGGGCTAGAACTCACAATCCTGTGATTGTAAGCTAGCTCTCTGATCTTTGTTCACCCAAAGCTGCCGCTCTACCACTTGAACCACAACTCCATTTCCAGCTTTGGGGTGTTTGATTAGAGATCAGAGTCTCAGGGACTTTCTGCTAGATCCTCAGATTTCAGCCTCCTGTGTTAGCTAGCAGCTGGGAATCTTTTCTATTCTGGTCCTTTTTGGATTTTATCTGGATTTAAGGCCTCTGTTCTTTAAGAAGGAAATATGCAGGGCTGGGAAGGTGGCTCAGTGGTAGAGTGCTGGCCTAGCATGCATGAAGCCCTGAGTTCGATTCCTCAGTACCACAGACACAGAAAAAGTGGTGCTGTGGCTCAAGTGGTAGAGTGCTAGCCTTGAGCCAAAGAAGCTCAGGGATGGTGCCCAGGCCCTGAGTTCAAGCCCAGGATTGGCACACACACAAAAAAAAAAAAAAGAAGGAAAAATAAATTTGTGATCAACTACTGCATCATTTAGCTATGACACGCTTCTGTTTCTGAGTCACACTTGGAGAAATGTTAAAATATGGAAAAAGTGTCTTGCCACCCCATGAAATAAATAACACCAGGAAAGCAAATACGGCTTCCAAATGCATCTCAGGGGAAGCAGATGTAGAAATATTCATATCATAATAATAGCAAAGTTCACTGAACACTGATCCTGGGCTGGGCACTGCCCTGATGTGCCCTTTGTCGGTGATCTCACATCAGGGGTTGGGTAAATATTTTAAGCTTTCTTAGCCAGGGAGTTTCTGCCCCAGCCAATCCCCTCCCATCTCATTTACATAGCCCACGGTGAAATGCAAATTAGCCAGCATGGCCTTGTGCCAGTAAAACATCACTGAAGAACACTAATATTTAAATTTCGTAGTCAGGCACTGGTGGCTCACGCCTGTCACCCTAGCTACTCGGGAGGCTGAGATCTGAGGATCACGGTTCGAAGCCAGCCTGGGCAGGAAAGGCTGTGAGACTCTTTTCTCCAATGAATCACCCAAAAGCCCAAAGTGGATGAGATATGTGGCTCAAGTGGTAGTGTTCCATTCTCAAGGGGAAAAGGGGAGAGCTTAAGGTCCAGAGTTCAAGTCCTAGTCATGACAATACATGAACTGCCATTTCTTAGGAAATATGATCCTTTTTTTTTTTTTCCTGGTCCTGGGATTAAAGTCAGGGCTTCCGTCCCTAGGTCTCTTTGTGCTCGAGGATAGCCACAGCACCACTTCCAGTTTCTTTTTGGTGTTTGTTGGAGATAAGAGTCTCACAGACTTTCTTCCTGGGCTGGCTTTGAACCAAGATCCTCAGATCTCAGCCTCCTGAGTAGCTAGGATGACAGGCCTGGGCCACCGGCTCCCATCATACTTCTTTTGAAATATATGTATACAAATATAGATAATATCGTTGCTATACAATGCAAATCTATTTCTCCCCATCCATTTTTTTTTAAATTTTTTTATTGTAAAGATACTATACAGAGGGTTACAGTTCCCCATCCATTTTTGAATGTAAAAACCACCTTATTTAGCCAGTGGGTTTCATACAAAGAGCAAGGGGGTTAGATTTGCCCAGTTAATATCTGTCTATTGAGATTTTCATGTCAGCTCTACAGCATCATCGTTGTCATTGTCAACATCATCATCATCATCATCATTATCCCCATTCTCTCACTGAGAAAATAACTTTCTCAGGGACATACAGCTGGTGATGGGTAAACTGCTCTAATTCAAGCAGTCAAATTCAAATCTGCTGTTAACCACACACTGCTGTTTTAAATATGTTTGTCTTTGACTACTAAATATCTAGGAAAGCTCACACATTGGAATTAAAAATGTCAAGCCCAGCCAGGCGCTGGTGGCTCACGCCTGTCATCCCAACTACTCAGGAGGCTGAGAGCTGAGGATCGTGGTTAGTAACCAGCCTGGGCAGGAAAGTCCGTGAGACTCTTACCTCCAATGAACCACCAGAAAACTGGAAGTGGTGCTGTGGCACAAAGTGGTAGAGCCCTAGCTTTGAGTGAAAAAAATTAGAGACAGTGCCCAGGCCCTGAGTTCAAGCCCCATGTCCAGCAAGAAGAAGGAGGAGGAGGAGAAGGGAGAGGAGGAGAAGGAAGAAAGAAGAAGAAGAAGAAGAAGAAGAAGAAGAAGAAGAAGAAGAAGAAGAAGAAGAAGAAGAAGAAGAAGAAGAAGAAGGAAGAAAGAAGAAGAAGAAGAAGAAGAAGAAGAAGAAGAAGAAGAAGAAGAAGAAGAAGAAGAAGAAGAAGAAGAAGAAGAAGAAGAAGAAGTCGTCAAGCCCTGCAGACTCATAAGGATGAAAATGAAAGGAGTTCCTCTTTCTCCAAAGATAAACAGTATTAAGGATTTCAAAACATAGCTCATCTCATGCTGACTGGACTTTGGGTGTTCTGAACACAGTGTGACTTTGACCAAGTTGCCTAACCTCTCTGAGCCTCTCTATGTCTCTAAAAGGAGCAGTCTGGAGGAGACCAGCCAGCTCTGCAGGTCTTCCCAGGCCTGACAATGAAGCATTATTTGCAAAGGACTGTGTACTTGGTGGGAAAAGCAAAGCCGCCCTTCGTGGGCGCTGGTGGCTCACGCCTGTCATCCTAGCTATTCAGGAGGCTGAGATCTGAGGATCAAGGTTCAAAGCTAGCCCGGACAGGAGAGTCTGTGAGACTCTTATCTGCAATGAAAAACCAGGAAAGAACAAGTGGCGCTGTGGCTCAAGTGGTAGAGTGCTAGCCTTGAGTGAAAAACTCAGGAACAGAGCCCAGGCCCTGAGTTCAAATCCCACAACCAACAACAACAATAAGAGTGGATGGAGACTCAGCAGGCCGGGCTGTGTAGGCTGTGTAGGCAGACCCTGGGTTTGGATAATTACCAATTAGATGACCCAGACCTGTCTCTTCCCTAGCCTATAAAGCAGAGTTGAAACCACATCCCAGAGTCATTGAAGTCAGGAAGTCACTGTTGCTTGTGTCCGTTTTATATTTACTTATTTAAATATGGTGATGACCAGGGGTTTGAACTCAGGGCCTGGGGGCTGTCACTTGAGCCACATCCCCCCACTTCCAGCTTTTTGCTGGTTTAATTAGAGATAAAGAATCTCTCCAATTTGTCGGCCCAGGCTGGCTTCAAACCATGATCCTCACATCTCAGCCTCCAGAGCAGCTAGGATTACAGGTGTGCGCTACAAGCTCCTGCAGTAAAAGTCAGGATTTGAGGGATCTTCAAGTTCCCCATAGCCACTCACTCCTCCCTCCCCTCAAGCCAGGGGAGGGAAAGTTGAAGGAACCAAATTCTCCTGCAACAGTACGTCTGATGAGAAGAGAGGGAAGGGGTTGGGAGTGGTAAAACTCAGAAAGGCAAAGCAATGCTAGCCAAATGTGGGGGTGGGAGAGGACAGGAACATTCGAGGAACTCTGAATTTTCCTGGAACCTACCAGAGAGGTCAACCCGCTCCAGGGAGGCCCAGGGCTGTGGGCTGCAAACTTGGTGGGAAATGAGAGTCATTCATCTGAGTGGACTGAAAACTGGGCTCTGTGGCTCATGCCTGTCATCCTAACTACTCAGGAGGCTGAGATCTGAGGATCACAGTTCAAAGCCAGCGCGGGCAGGAAAGTCCATGAGACTCTGATCTCCAATGAACCTCCAGAAAATCAGAAGTGGTGCTGTGGCTCAAGTGGTAGAGCGCTCGCCTTGAGCTGATGAGCTCAGGGACAGCGCCCAGGCCCAGAGTTCAAGCCCCATGACTGACAAAAAAAAAAGGGGGGGAGAGGGGGGACAGGGCTGGGAATGTGGCTTAGTAGTAGAGTGCTGGCCCTGGGTTCGATTCCTCAGTACCACACACACAGAAAAAGCCAGACGTGGCACTGTGGCTCAAGTGGTCGAGTGCTAGCCTTGAGCAAAAGAAGCTCAGGGACAGCGCCCAGGCCCTGAGTTCAAGCCCCAGGACTGGCTTTAAAAAGAAAAATGGGGACAATTCAAGTTGGTATGCAGTGAACTAAACATCTATGATTCAATGCAAAAAAAATGTCAAGGTTCTTAGCTGAATCAGTAATAAGTAAAATAAACACATGAAACATTTCTTTTTCCCTGGCTCTCTTTGACACATAGAAGGGTGTGGCTGTTATCTGTGGATTTCTTTGCAGTCTGTCCAGATCAAGGTTCAAAGGAAGAGAGAAAACTCCCTCAAAAGCAAAACAAGGCTAGGTGGAGAGGGGTGGACCGACACTCACACCTGTCATCGTAGCTACTCAGGAGGCTGAGATCTGAGGATCCTGGTTCAAAGCCAGCTTGGGTAGGAAAGTCTGTGAGCCTCTGATCTCCCCCGTAACCACCCTAAAAGCCAAGAGTGGCGCTGTGGCTCAAGCGGTAGAGTGCCAACTTTGAGCAAAAGAACTCAGGGGCAGCATCCAGGCCCTGAGTTCAAGACCTAGGGAGGGGCATTTAAAAAACAAAAAAGAAAAGAGAGGGGCTGGGAAGGTGGCTCAGTGGTAGAGTGCTTGCCTAGCATGCATGAAGCCCTGGGTTCGATTCCTCAGTACCACAGACACAGAAAAAGCCAGAAGTGGTGTGCTGTGGCTCAAGCCTTCAGCCAAAGAAGCTCAGGGACAGCGCCCAGGTCCTGAGTTCAAGCCCCAGGACTGGCAAAAAAAAAAAAAAAAAGACCAAAACAAAAGCACTCAGTGACTTGACCTTCTAGAAGAATTGACATTGGAAAGTTTGGGCTAAGGGATGCAAATGCAGAAGTGGCCCGAGGTGCAGACCCAGGGTGAACAGCCCTCCTTCCCATTCCCCCCCCACACCCCCCTCCAGCGCAGGGGCAGAACAGAAACCGCAGAATGTTCCAGAGACAGCACCCAGCTCCCCGGGTGGCGCAATGTTTATGTTTGTGTATCTAGCATGGAGGGGAGGAGGGGGTGTCGTCGCCTAGGGCTTCTTGGGGTTCCAGCCTGGGGTCTTTCCAAGCCGGCAGAGGGTGGGGGGGATGGGGTGTCCTCCCCATCGGGGCTGGAGCCCCCCCCAGCCCAAGGGCATAGAAGTTGCTCAGTGGAATAAAGACCTCTTGCAGGCGGGTCCCCCCCAGAAGCTGAACCCCCAAACCCACACCCGATCTTGCGCCCCCTCCCCTCCCGATAGGACTGGGTGGGGTTGGGGTAGGAATTCTTTTCCTGGACGGGCCTCGGTTTCCCCGACTGCAGGAAAGGAGAGAGAAGCGCCCAGAGGGCCGCGGGGCCCCGGTCCGCCCAGCCTCGGCCGCGGGGGGCGCTCGGGATGGGGTCCCACGGGGGTGGGGGGGAGATCGTGGTGCGCTAGGCCTGGGCACCGCGCCGTCCTGCGCCCCGAGCGCGGGGAGGGGTCCGGGGGGCGCGGGGAGGGGTCGGGGGGCGCGGGGAGGGGTCCGGGGGGCGCGGGGAGGGGTCGGGGGGCGCGGGGAGGGGTCCGGGGGAGCGATCGCGTGGAGGGGTCCGGGGGGCGCGGGGAGGGGTCCGGGGGCGCGGGGAGGGGTCCCGGGGAGCGATCGCGGGGAGGGGTCCGGGGGGCGCGGGGAGGGGTCCGGGGGGCGCGGGGAGGGATCCAGGGGGCGCGGGGAGGGATCCCGGGGAGCGATCGTGGGGAGGGGTCCTGGGGGGGCGATCGCGGGGAGGGGTCCGGGGGGCGATCGCGGGGAGGGGTCCGGGGTCCCGGGGAGGGGTCCCGGGGAGCGATCGTGGGGAGGGGTCCGGGGGGGGCGATCGTGGGGAGGGGTCCGGGGGGGCGATCGCGGGGAGGGGTCCGGGGGTCGCGGGGAGGGGTCCGGGGAGCGATCGCGGGGGTCGCGGGGAGGGGTCCCGGGGAGCGATCGCGGGGAGGGGAGCGCGGGGAGGGATCCGGGGGGCGCGGGGAGGGGTCCCGGGGAGCGATCGCGGGGAGCGGCGGGGGGAGGGGCCCGGACACCGCAGGCCGGAGCTCGGCGCGAGCCCCCGGGGCTCCGAGGCCGATGACGTCTTCGCCTTTGGCTTCGGAGGCGCCAGGCCGGGCAGGGCGGGTGACGTCACCGGCCCGTCACGTGACCGCCATTCAAACAACCCCCCCCCCCCGCGTCCCCCTCCCACCTCCTCCTGCTCGCGGCGCGTGCGCGCGCAGGCCCCGCCCCCGGGCGGCCACTTATAAACGGCGCTGCCGGGGGCCGAGCGCGCGGCGGAGGACGAGCGAGCGGGAGCCCCGGGACGACCGGGCGGGCGGGCGGACGCGCGGCGGCGGCCATCACCCGTGGGGACCCGCGATCGCCCTCGAGCTCGGCCCCGGAGGGACCGACGCACGGACGGACGGGCGGACGCGGGCGTTGCGCGGCCTCGGCATGGTCATGGAGGTGGGCGTCCTGGACGCCGGGGCGCTGCGGGCGCTGCTGCGGGAGCGCGCGGCGCAGTGCCTGCTGCTCGACTGCCGCTCCTTCTTCGCCTTCAACGCCGGCCACATCGCGGGCTCGGTGAACGTGCGCCTCAGCACCATCGTGCGGCGCCGCGCCAAGGGCGCCATGGGCCTGGAGCACATCGTGCCCAACGCCGAGCTGCGGGGCCGCCTCCTGGCCGGCGCCTTCCGCGCCGTGGTGCTGCTGGACGAGCGCGGCGCCGCCCCGGACGCCGCCAAGCGCGACGGCACCCTGGCCCTGGCGGCCGGCGCGCTGCGCCGCGAGGCGCGCGGGACCCCGGTGCTGGTCCTGCAAGGTGAGGGCCGGGGCGGGGAGGGCGGAAGAGCGGGGTCCCCTCCGTCCTTGCGGCCGGGTGGAGAGGGAGATCGGGGTTCCCTGTGGCCGGGTGGAGAGGGAGATCGGGGTCCCCTCCGTCCCTGCGGCCGGGTGGAGAGGAAGATCGGGGTCCCCTGCGGACGGGTGGAGAGGAAGATCGGGGTCTCCTGTGGCCGGGTGGAGAGGGAGATCGGGGTTCCCTGCGGACGGGTGGAGAGGAAGATCGGGGTCCCCCTCCGTCCCTGCGGCCGGGTGGAGAGGGAGATCGGGGTCCCCTGTGGCCGGGTGGAGAGGAAGATCGGGGTCCCCTGTAGCCGGGTGGAGAGGAAGATCGGGGTCCCCCTCCGTCCCTGCGGCCGGGTGGAGAGGGAGATCGGGGTCCCCCTCCGTCCCTGTGGCCGGGTGGAGAGGGAGATCGGGGTCCCCCTCCGTCCCTGTGGCCGGGTGGAGAGGAAGATCGGGGTCCCCTCCGTCCCTGCGGCCGGGTGGAGAGGGAGATCGGGGTCCCCCTCCGTCCCTGCGGCCGGGTGGAGAGGGAGATCGGGGTCCCCTCCGTCCCTGCGGCCGGGTGGAGAGGAAGATCGGGGTCCCCTCCGTCCCTGTGGCCGGGTGGAGAGGAAGATCGGGGTCCCCCTCCGTCCCTACGACCGGGTGGAGAGGGAGATCGGGGTTCCCTGCGGCCGGGTGGAGAGAAAGATCGGGGTCCCCCTCCGTCCCTGTGGCCGGGTGGAGAGGAAGATCGGGGTCCCCTCCGTCCCTGCGGCCGGGTGGAGAGGAAGATCGGGGTCCCCCTCTGTCCCTGTCGCCGGGTGGAGAGGAAGATCGGGGTCCCCTCCATCCCGTGCCGGGTTAGGGGGGAGAAGGGAGGACGATCTGGGGGTTCCACGCCCTCGCCTCGGGGGGCGCGCGTGGGTTCGGGCCGTCTTCTCTCTCTTAGGGACTCTTTTGCTCCCCGCCCCCTTTGTTGGGTTTAAAGAACAAAAGACTTAGCCTGGGTCTCTCGGATGGAAGGGTGAGGTGCTTGTCTCTTGGTGCTCTTAGTACTCCTGGAAGGGAGAAAAAAAAAAATCTCTGTCTACATCTCTGCGTGTCTTTGTATTCCAGGAGGATATGAGGCGTTTTCGACTTCCTGTCCCGAGCTGTGCAGCAAACAGACGACACCCCTGGGGCTCAGCCTTCCCCTGAGCACCAGCGTCCCCGACAGCGCCCAGTCCGGGTGCAGCTCCTGCAGCACCCCGCTCTATGATCAGGTTCGTGGGGACCCGAGCCAGAGGGGTGGGGAGTGGAGGAGGGTGAAGGGAAGGGCTGGCACAGGCCGGGAAGAGCTGTGCCAGCAAGAATATAGCAAGTGACTGCAGGTTTATTTATATGTAGCAGAGGGGACAGAGATCAAAAGAGCCAGGCAGCCACCATCACCCAAGTGAGCTTCTTGGTTCTGCCCAAATCAGTGGATTCAGTTACCAACCCCCTCCCCGCGCACTCTTAACCACATGAGCCCACAGCTCCACTTGTGGCTTTATCTTGGGTGGTTTAGTGGGAAATTAAAGAGTCTCGCAGACTTTCCTGCCCCGGGCTGGCTTGGAACCACGATCCTCCTATTTCTGCCTCTCTGGGATGACAGATGTGAGCCACCCCATTTATTTATTTACTTTTTTAATACTCCATGAGCAGGGCTAAGACTTCCTAGTTCATCCACAGCCTGTAACTCACTTCCCAAGCCCTGGGAGTTTCTGTGGGTGTGGGCCCTGGTGTTGGCTTTCGAGCAAGCTCTGAGTGTGGGTTTGGTTTTCTGTCTTACAGGGTGGCCCCGTGGAGATCCTGCCCTTCCTGTATTTGGGAAGTGCTTACCACGCTTCCCGAAAGGACATGCTGGATGCCCTGGGCATCACCGCCTTGATCAACGTCTCAGCCAATTGTCCTAACCATTTTGAGGGTCACTACCAGTACAAGAGCATTCCTGTGGAAGACAGCCACAAGGCGGACATCAGCATCTGGTTCAATGAGGCGATCGACTTCATAGGTAATTGGAAGTCATGCCTGGCACTTGTCTGCCTCTATGTCCCCTAGAGAACCAGCCATGGAAACCCCACTTCCCCCTAGGGCAGGACACACGGGATCTTCATCTGAGCCTTCCTCTAGACATTAGCCACGCGCAATAGTTTTAAGGAACCGTCCCAGCAAAAGTAGGGATTTGCTGGCATCCCACTTTACAGATGAACAAACTGAGGCTCCTATGAATTGGCTTGTCCAGCCATGATTTATCTGTTAAAGCAATACTACCAATTTGGGGTTTAAATTCCCCCCCCCTCCTTTTTTTTCTTTTTTGGCCAGTCCTGGGCTTGAACTCAGGGCCCTGGGCCCTGTCCTCAAGCTTCTTTTTGCTCAAGGCTAGCGCTCTACCACTTGAGCCACAGCGCCACTTCTGGCTTTTTTCTTTATGTGTGGTACTGAGGAATCGAACCCGGGGTTTCATGGATGGTAGGCCAGCACTCTACCACTCAGCCACCTTCTCAGTCCCCTCTTCCATCTTTCTGAGAGAAGCATCTCACAGATTTTCCCGCTGGATCACGCAGATCTCAGCCTCCTGAGTGGCTGGGATTACAGGCAGGATCACCAGCGCCCACACTGAAGCTTAACCATGCATCTTCTTGTTTTCTAGACTCCATCAAGAACGCTGGAGGGAGGGTGTTCGTCCACTGCCAGGCGGGCATTTCCCGCTCTGCCACCATCTGCCTTGCTTACCTCATGAGGACTAACCGAGTGAAGCTGGACGAGGCCTTTGAGTTCGTGAAGCAGAGACGGAGCGTTATCTCCCCCAACTTCAGCTTCATGGGCCAGCTGCTGCAGTTCGAGTCCCAGGTCCTGGCCCCTCACTGCTCGGCCGAGGCCGGAAGCCCCGCCATGGCAGTGCTGGACAGAAGCACATCCACCACCACCGTGTTCAACTTCCCGGTCTCCATCCCTGTGCACCCGGCCAACAGTGCTCTGAGCTACCTGCAGAGCCCCATCACCACCTCTCCCAGCTGCTGAAGAGTCGCGAGGGGTGACCTGTAGTACCGGAACTCACTCTAGGCTCCGAGAGGAACGAAGCAATAACCCCCCCTCTCCCCTGGAAGGGGGTCCCCGGGCCTGCTGGTCTTGTCATTTCATTCACTTGGTTCCGAATAAGCAGTCATGAATGATGGCTTTGGCTACAAGAAGTTGGTTAAACTGAGCACATTGGGGACCAATCTATAACTTGGGGGTGTTTCTCAGACCCCAGTGACAGAATGCGGCACAAAAGAAAGGATTGTAGGAACTCTGTTTTGTTTTTCCTTCTAGAAATTTCGTCATGCTTGACATAACTCCCAGTATTATCATTCCTGACCACGTACACGTATAAGACTATATCTTATTTATTTTTGTGAAGGTGATCTGCTTTCACACATGTCTGTGTCTACTCCTAGTTGGAACAAATACCTCAATTTTTTTGTTTTTGTGTTCTGTGTGTGTGTCCAGTGTCTTGTCATGTAAATAGACCCTAAGCCGGTTGGTTTTCAGAACCCGTGGGAAACACCAGTGGGTGTGTGTTTGTCTTTTAAGTTACCAACAGTTGAATGTTTGCTGATTATTTATGACCTGAAATAATATATTTCTTCTTCTGGGAAGACATTTTTTGGTATATAATAAGAATGACTTTTTTTTTATACAACAGAATAAATTATGGCGTTTCTATTGAAATCTCAAGGCTTTGTTTCTTGGGTCATCTCACCTGCTCTGTCTTGGGGCCAAGGAAAAATTGGGAAGCCTTGGGTTCAGATGTTGGATCTGCACCTCTACCCTTTGTGGGCCAAAATGGGTGAAGTAAGTATGGCCATGCCTAGTAGCTCATGCCTGTAATCCCAGCTACTCAAGAAGCTGAGATCCGAGGATCAGGGTTTGAAAGCATTCTGGGCAGGAAAGTCCATGATACTTTTAAATCCAATTAACCAGCAAAAAGTCAGTAGTGGAGCTGTGGCTCAAAGTGGTAGAGTATCATCCTTGAGTAAAAAAGCTCAGGGACAGCACCCAGGCCCTGAGTTCAAGCCCCAGGACTGGCAAAAACAACAAAAAACACAAGAAACATTTTTTGTATTGGTCTTGGGGTTTGAACTCCTGTGGACTTGTGTTCTCTTGTTTTTTTTCCCTAAGGCTGACGCTTTTAATCATTTTAGCCACATCTCCCCTTCGGCCTTTTTGGCTGGTTAAGGAACAGGAGATAAGAGTCTTGTAGTTGCTGTTCAGGTTGGCTTTGAACTGGGATCCTCAGGTCTCAGCCTCTGGAGTAGCGAGAAGGACAGGTCTGAGTCACCAGTGCCCAAGGCGTTTCGTAGAAGAAAGGCAAATTAAGTCAGACTTGCCGCAGGGCCATGTTCTTAGCTTTTACTCTCTTGCAAAACTTGTGAAGATACAATTGACTACCAGCCCTTAATCCAATGATGATGTTGAATTAAGCCAATGAAGCGCTTGGGTGTGCTAGTGACTAATGCCTATCTTCCTAGCTACTCTGGAGGCTGAGATCTGAGGATCACAGTTGGAAGCCAGCCTGGGGCTAGAAAGTCCTGGAGACTCTTTATCTCCCATGAACCACCTAAAAACTGGAAGTGGAGCTGTGGCTCAAATGTAGAGCACTCATCTTGAGTTAAAAAAGCTTAGGGTCTGCTCCTTGGTCTCTGAGTTCAAGCCCCACGACTGACAAAACCCACAAAAACACAGCAAAGTGTTTAGGGTCTTGCTTTTTGATGGCTGCTCAATCAGGGCTTGTTTCTAGAGAAAGTTGGGCAGGAAGAGGAAAAGGAACATGGTATTCAATGTACTTAGGATTCTCCTGGGCTGTGGCCCTCACCTAGCCTTGAAGTTCAAGAGATTGAACACAGAATCTTGTCCTTGACTTTTCTCTCTTTTTTTTGGCCAGTCCTGGAGCTTGAACCCTGGACCTGGGTACTGTCCCAGGACTCCTTTTTGCTCAAGACTAGCACCCTACCACTATAAGCCATTGCAATACTTCCAGGTTTTTCTGTGGTTAATTGGAGATGAAGAATGACTTTTTCTTTCTGCCCTGGCCTCCAACCATGATCCTCAGATCTCAGCCTCCTGAGTAGCTAGGATGACAGGTGTGAACCACAGTGTTACTGGTGGTTTTTGAGAGCTTTATTGGAGTTAAGAGTCTCATGGGGATTTTTCTGCCCGGGCTGGCTTCGAACTGCGATCCTCTGGATTCCCAGATCTCAGCCTCCTGAGTAGCTGGGATGACAGGCATGAGCCACCGGCTTCCTGCTTTTAGTGGGTGTTTTAAACACCTAAGTTTCCCCCGGACTGGCAAGTTCATTTTCTTGGCAGCGTTTCTAGTCAATGAACGGCAAGGATCATCCTGGATTTAAAAACAGAAAAAATCAAACCATAGAAATGTACTATTGTAAATCTCTTCCTCCGTGGGCATGATCAATCCCCAGCAGAGTCTGTGGCAGATGCTGGGGTTCGCTTTGCGGCCCCCCCCCCCCCCCCCCCGTGCTCGGTGTTTGGGTTTTTTCATTTTGGCAGGTCTTAACTGAGCCAAAATAAATCTCCAGTGTGATCCACTCAATGGAAAAATACAACTGCTGCTTAAGAAAACCTGCCTGGGGAAAATAGCTCAGTTACTCTGGTCTCCCAGCTTTATCCATTCACCTGACACAGCGCTCCAAAACCAGAGGTGAGCCCTCAAATTTCAATCTGGAGAATGTCACCTTCGGTTTAACTTTTTTCTTTTTTATTGGTCATTCATGGGGCTTTGAACTCAGGACCTGGGCATTAACAACTGTCCCCCGCCACCCCCACCTTGGGACAAACACAAGTCCTTCATGATGGAAAAAAAAAAAAACCCCAAAACCTAAAGCCTATTAAAGCTTAGTGGCTCATGCCTGTCATCCTAGCTACTCTGGAGGCTGAGATCTGAGGATCGTGGTTCGAAGCCAGCCCAGACAGGAAAGTCGCTGAGACTCTTATCTCCAGTGAACCAGCAAAAAAAGCCTCAAATAGACTAGGCCCAAAGACAAATGGAAGGACTTCACCACCATTTGTGTGTGTGTGTGTGTGTGTGTGTGAAAAAGCAACCATAATTGTCCAAATATTTCCAATTTCCCATCTCCAACGCCCTGTCCTGGGAAGAAATTTTTGCAAATCGCAGCTGCCTTGGCTGTGTGTGTGTGTGTGTGTGTGTGTGTGTGTGTGTGTGTGTGTGTGTGTGTGTGTGTGTGTGTGTGTGTGTGTGTGTGTGTGTGCCAGGGCGTCCACATTCCCACGACTCTGCCCAAACCAGCCAACCAGCCAAGGGTGATGTCATGGCTGCCTACACCTTTAAGATTATATAAAAAAATCCGGTCGCCTTGGTAACGCGGAGGCGGGTCCCTGAGCACTTCCTGCTGCTGACAAGTCAAGTTTGGGAGATGGGCAGGGAGGGGGGGAGGGGGTGGGGGGGGAGGGGAGAGGGGTGGGGAGGGAGTGGGGGAGGGGTGGTAGTGTCTCACCTGGGTGATGGTTTTTTTTTTTTTGGCAAAAGGAATGTTCTGCGAGGCTCAGCTTGGGTACCTCATATTTCATGTCTGGGTGGATTCAGGTCACCCCAGATTGTTGTCTTCAGCAAGTTGTATTCTGGGAGACCTGGCCACCTGTGTGTGGGGGAGGGGAGGGCGGCAGGGGGAACTCTGGGAAAGTTGTTTGCTCTGGTAAACGACACCCCTAAAAAATACCTTTTCCTTGACCATAGTGTGTGTGTGTGTGTGTGTGTGTGTGTGTGTGTGTGTGTGTGTGTGTGTGTGTGTGTGTGTGTGTATTCACTGGGTCTCGAACCCTAGGCCTTGAGCTCTTTGCTTAGCTATTTTGTTCAAGTGGCGCTCCACCACTTGAGTCACAGCTCCATTTCAGGCTTTTTCTGTGGGCTGATTGTGGGATTTGAACTCAGGGCATTGTCCCTGAGCTCTTTTTGCTCAAGGCAAGCACTCTAGCCCTTTTGAGCTACAGCGCCACTTCTGGTTTTCTGGTGGTTTCCTTGGAGATGAGTCCCATGGACTTTCCCGGCC
The DNA here is from genome assembly GCF_024711535.1 of Dipodomys merriami. Lineage (NCBI taxonomy): Eukaryota > Metazoa > Chordata > Mammalia > Rodentia > Heteromyidae > Dipodomys > Dipodomys merriami. The sequence goes on from NW_027206455.1 coordinate 367,389, forward strand.
CAGCCAGCTTGGAACTGTGATCTTCAGAGCCTCCTGAGTAGCTGGGATTATAGGTGTGAGCCACCAGCTCTGGGCTATTTTTTTCTTTTTATGTGCCAAGACTGTGGCTGAAACTTAGGGCTTTTTACTCTTCCTTTGCTTGTATTTGATTATATTATTGTATTTTCCCCAAGACTAGTGTTCTACCACTTGAGCCACAGCTCCATTTCTGGCTTTTTAGTGGTTACGTGAAGATCAGAGTCTCTTTGATTTTTCTTGCCCAGACTGGCTTTGAACTATGATCCTCAGATCTCAGCCTCCTGTGTAGCTGGGATGACAGATGTGAACCACATTGAACAATGGAACCCTGCCTGGGCATGCTGTGTGGACCAATGACCTTGCGCTAGGCCACGTAGCTCCACCCCACTGACCCCACATGTACTTCTCCTTTGTAAGTCTCAGATCTTCTTCAGGCCTCCTTTCCTGCCCAAGAAAGCCTCAGGCCTCTCCATCCCCCCCTCCCCCCAGGTCAGGAAGATTCTGGAATCCCAGGGCTTCAATTGAAGTGGATGAAGAACACAAGGGAGAGGAAAGGGACACTTTTATTGCCAGTCCTGGGACTTGAACTCAGGGCCTAGGTGCTGTTATTGAGATTCTTTTTCTCAAGGCTAGCAGTCTACCATTTAAGCCATAGTGCCAGTTCGGGCTTTTTCTGAGTAGTTTTTTGGAGATGTGTCTCATGGACTTTCCAGCCTGGGCTGGCTTTGAATTCTGACCCTCAGATCTTAGCCTATTATTATTATTATTATTATTTTGTTGGTTGTGGGGCTTGAGCTCAGGGCGTGGGTGCTGTCTCTGAATTCTCTTTTGCTCAAGGTTAGCATTCTACCACTTTGGGCCTACAATCCTAGCTCTTCAGGAGGCTGAGATCTGAGGACTGCGGTTCAAAGCAGGAAGGTCTGTGAGCCTCTTAGTGCCAAGAAATAGCAAAAGGCTGAAAGTGGAGCTGTGGCTCAAGTTGTAGAGCGCCATCCTTGAATGAAAAAAACCCAGGAATAACATCCAGGCCCTGACTTTGAGTCCCAGGATTGATACACACAACACACACACACACACACACACACACACACACACACACACACACACACACACACACACACACTAAAATCTCAAGGGGTTTGGAGAGATTGATCAATGAGAGGTCTAGGTGGCAGTTTGACAAAAATGAGTTTGCAGTGGTCTGCTGTGATATGATGAATGACTACAGACAGAGCACAATGTGTCATTCTCTTCAAAAAGGCAAGAGAGGGGCTGGTGGCTCAGTGGTAGAGCGCTTGCCTCACATGCATGAGGCCCTGAGTTCGATTCCTCAGCACCTCATAAACAAAAAAAGCCAGAAATGATGCTGTGGCTCAAGTGGTAGAGGGCTTGCCTTGAGCTGAAGAGCTGAGGGACAGCGCCCAGGCCCAGAGTTCAAGCCCCACAGACTGTCCTGCCTGGGCTGGCTTCCAACAGCGATCTTCAGAACTCAGCCTCCCGAGTGGCTGGGACGACAGGCATGCGTTGCAGCGCCCAGCCGCGCCTTGTCTGTCTTGATTCTTGGTCAGAGCCAGGCAAGACACTTGCCATGCTGGATGTAGGAACTTTCAGGCTACGCACAGTTCCCTTCCTCTCTGGGTGGGTCCTTGGCCTGGGCTTAGGGAGGAAGCGATTGTTTTCAGTTCAACCAAGTGTCTTTCCCTTCCACATGAGACCATTTCCCTTTGGCCCTCTTCCCATTGGCTATGCAGAAGGAATCAAGCCTGGCCAAAGTATTTTGAGAACAGGAAGCGGACAGGCGGGTTTCTGGCAATGCAAGACTGGAACTGGCTTGGGGGGGGTGGTGGTGGTGGTGAACTCAACAGAATTGGGGGGAGGTGTCAAGGGGGGGGCTCTGGTTCTGGAAAGGGGCCCGTGTGGGAAGTGTTCCTTAGGGGCTTCTACTCTGAACCCCAACCTCATACCACTTCCCCTTGTGTTTCCTCTCAGTTGTCTGAGTGGGGTCTGGGGTGAAAATTCCCTGAAGAAGCCCAGGCCGCAGTGATTCATGGGAAAACCTGGAGGTAGCGCAGGCTGGTGACACTGCGTCTCAAGGCACTCGCTGAATCTCTGGGGGAATGTCCTTTGTCTGGGAATACAGTCAGGGGTGCTCCGGACTCCCATCGAAGTCTCCAGAAGATCCTCTTCCTGGCGCTCATGGCTCTGGGTGGTCTTGCTCACTAAAAGACAGAAGGCCAGCTGCTGGTGACTCAGGAGGCTGAGATCTGAGGATCACAATTTGAGGCCAACCTCAGCAGAGAAAAGCCTGGGAGCTAAAATGAACCAGTAAAATAAATAAAGCCAGAAGTGGAGGTATGACTCAAGCGGTAGAGTGCCAGGGTGTGTTTGTGTTTGTGCTTGCGTTTTGGTTGGTTGTGGGGCTTGAACTCAGGGTCTGGAAGCTGGCCTTGAGCTTCTTTGTGCTCAGGGTGAGCGCTCTACCACTATGAGCCACAGGGCCACTTCCGGTTTTCTGGTAGGTTATTGGTGATAAGAGTCTTATGAACTTTCCTGCCAGGGCTGGCTTCGAACCATGATCCTCAGATCTCAGCCTCCTGAGTAGCTAGGATGACAGGTGTGAGTCACTGGGGCCTGGTTAGAATGATGATGATGATGATGATGATGATATGTATGTGTGTGTGTGTGTGTGTGTGTGTGTGAATCTGACTCTCTACCACTTGAGCCACAGCACCACTTCCGGCTTTCTTCCGGTAGTTCATTGGAGATGAGTCTCCCAGAGACTTTCCTGCCCAGGCTGGCTTTGAACCGAGATCCTCAGATCTCAGCCTCCTGAGCAGCCGGGATTACAGGCGTGAGCTACTGGTGCTTGACGTTTGTCTCTCTCTCTCTGAACAGGAGTCTCTTAGGCACAAGGTAATGCAGATTTTTCTGGGAGCCAGCACAAACGCTGGCCTGGCAGGCCCACGCCAGGCAGGAATGTTCTTCTTTTCTGGGCTGGGACCAAAGCTGAGCCATCCTAGCTTAGGCCCAATCTGTGTCCCAGAAAGAAGATCTTGTTTACAGCGGTTCCCTAGGCAGCCGGGAATACAGTAGCTCTGACAGGGGCGGCTAATTTTAACCATCAGGTTCTGGGCAGAAAGATCAGATCCTACAAGGCTACCTGCAGTAAAGAAGGGGAGCCTAGCCCGGCACCCCTGGCTCACGCCTGTCAACCCCGCTACTCAGGAGGCTGAGGTCTGAGGATCTCAGTTCGAAGCCAGCCTAGGCAGCATAGTCGGTGAGACTTTTATCTCCAACGAACCACCAAAAGCCAGAAGTGGAGCTGTGGCTCCAGGGCTAGAGTGCTCGCCTTGAACAGAAAAGCTCAGGGATAGAGCACAGGCCCTGAGTTCAAGTCCCAGGACCCGCACAACAACAATAACAAAACCCTTAAGACAGAAACAGCCAGGACACAATCAGGGGCTCCTGCCTGGCTTCCAGGGGCTCCCAGGAGGGCTGGAGCTCCCCCTGTTTGATATCAGGGTCTCCAAGCTATTAGATCCCATCTGGGGCCAGGATTCAAAAGGAGATCAGGGATCTTTTGGAATTTCCTTGGTTATTTCACAATGGCTTGACTGTGTTTCTGTCTTAAGTCCCAGAACAGCTCCCAATGCTCATTGGCTGCAATGTCTCCAAGTCTCCTTTATGTTCTAGATTCTTCCTCCTCCTCCTCCTTCTTCCTCCCCCACCCCCTCCCTCTGCTCACGGGTGGGCATGCGCCTGGGCTGCTCCTCCTCCTAGGGTTTCTTTTCTTTTTTGTTCAAGGCCTGTGAACAACCACTTGAGCTACACCTCACCATCTCTCTGCTGTTTCCCTCCCTCCCTCCCTCCCTCCCTCCCTTCCTTCCTTCCTCCCTCCCTCCCTCCCTCCCTCCCTCCCTCCCTCCCTCCCTCCCTTCCTTCCTTCCTTCTTCCTTTCAATTCTGTTGGTCCTGGGGCTTGAACTCAGGGCCTTGGGTGTTGGTCCTGAGCTTTTTTGCTCCAGGCGAGCACTCTACCACTTTGAGCCACAGCACCACTTCCAGTTTTCTGGGGGTTCATTGGAGACAAGAGTCTCATCAACTACCCTGCATGGGCTGGCTTTGAACTATGATCCTCAGATCTCAGCCTCCTGTGTAGCTAGGATGACAGATGTGAGCCACTGGTGCCTGGCTTTCCCCTTCCTTCCTTCCTTCCTTCCCTTCCTTCCTTCCATCCTTCCTTCCTTCCTTCCTTGCCTCCCTTCCTTCCTTCCCTCCCTCCCTCCCTCCCCTCTCCCTCCCCCCTCCCTCCCTTCCTTCCTTCCTTCCTTCCTTCCTTCCTTCCTTCCCTCCCTCCCTCCCTCCCCCCCTCCCTCCCTTCATTCCTTCCTTCCTTCCTCCCTCCCACCCTCCCTCCCTCCCTTCCTTCCTTCCTTCCTTCCTTCCTTCCTTCCTTCCTTCCCTCCCTCCCTCCCTCCCCCCCCTCCCTCCCTTCATTCCTTCCTTCCTTCCTCCCTCCCACCCTCCCTCCCTTCATTCCTTCCTTCCTTCCTCCCTCCCTTCCTTCCTTCCTTCCTTCCTTTCCTCCCTCCCCGACCCTCCTCCTTCCTCCCTCCCTCCCTCCCTCCCCCCTCCCTCCCTCCCTCCCTCCCTCCCTTCCTTCCTTCCTCCCTCCCTCCCTCCCTCCCCGTCCCTCCTCCTCCCTCCCTCCCTCCCCCTCCTTCCCTCCCTTCCTCCCTCCCTCCCTTCATTCCTTCCTTCCTCCCTCCCTTCCTTCCTTCCTTCCTCCCTCCCTCCCTCCCCATCCCTCCTCCTCCCTCCCTCCCTCCTTCCCTCCCTCCCCCCTCCCTCCCTCCCTCCCTCCCTTCCTTCCTTCCGTCCCTCAGCTTTACTGCTCACGGCTGGTGCTCTACCCCTTGAACCACAGCACCACTTCTGGCTTTGGGATGCTTTCCTTGAAGAGTCCCGCAGACTTTCCTGCCCGGCGCGGCTTCGAACCCCGATCCTCACCTCTCAGCCTCCTCTCATCCTCCTGGGATGACAAGGGTGCTTTCTGCCCATGCGGGCCCCCTCTGGGACCGGGGTGCGCGCGGGGCTGGGGGTGAAGGCGGGCGCCGCGCAGCCCGGCCCGGCCCCGCGGAGGTGCGCCCGGGCCTGGCGCCGGCCGGGCCCCGAGGTCGGCCCGGGGCGGCCGGGCGCGGCACGGCCCTTCCTGCCCGGCCGGGCTGACGTGGGCCGCGGGCCGGGCGCATTCCTCTCGTTCCGGCCGCGCACGTCCGCCCTCCGCCCGCCGAGCCCCGACTTCCACCCCGGGCCCCGCCCCGCCGCCCGGCCCAGGACCCCCGCCCGTCAGCCCCGCCTCGCAGGAGGCTGAGGAGTGAGGATCGCGGTTCGAAGCCAGCCCCGGGGGTGTGGGGACCCTGAGCCTCTTAGTGAATCGTCAGAAGTAAAGCCGTGGCTCAAGTGGTAGAGCGCCAGCCTTGAGGGGAAGGGGAAGGGGCAAAGCCCTGAGTTCAAGGCCCAGCAACCAGACAGACAGACAGACAGACGCGCACACACACCCATCCATCCATCCACCCACCCACCCATCCATCCACCCATCCATC
>NW_027206455.1:375611-388111 GCF_024711535.1 Dipodomys merriami
ATCAGTTTATTAAGATAGTGTCAGGTGCTTCATGCCTGTCATCCTAGCTTCTCAGGAGGATGCGATCTGAGGATGGAGGTTCGAAGCCAGCCAGGGAAAGAGAAAGTCTAGATTCTCCTATCTGTGATTAACCACCAAAAAGCCAAAAGTGGAGGTGTGGGTAAGTGGTAGAGTACCAGTCTTGAGAGGAAAAAACCAAGAGAGGGAAAGAGAGGAAAAGAGAGGGAGAGAGAGAGGGAGGGAGGGAGGGAGAGAAAGAGAGAGAGAGAGAGAGAGAGAGAGAGAGAGAGAGAGCGCTCTGGTGGCTGTAATTTTAGCTGATCTGAGGATCATGCTTCAAACCCAGCCCAGGCAGGAAAGTCCATGAGACTCTTATCTCCAATTAAGAAAAAATCTGAAGTAGAGCTATGGTTCAAGTGGTAGATGCTAACCTTAAGAAAAAGAATCTCACCTGGGGCTGGGAAGGTGGCTCAGTGGTAGAGCGCTTGCCTTGCATGTATGAAGCGCTGGGTTCGATTCCTCAGTACCACAGACACAGAAAAAGCCAGAAGTGGCGCTGTGGCTCAAGTGGTAGAATGCCAGCCTTGAGCACAGAGAGGCTCAAGGACAGAACTCAGGCCCTGAGTTCAAGCCCCAGGCCTGGCTAAAAGAAAAAAACAAAGATAGCCAGGTGCCGGTGGCTCATGCCTGTCATCCTAGCTACTGAGGAGGCTGAGATCTGAGGATCTCGGTTCAAAGCCAGCCCGAGCAAGGAAAGTCAGTGAGACTCTTATCTCCAATGAACCACCAGAAAACCGGAAGTGGCGCTGTAGCTCAAGTGGTAGAGCGCTCGCCTTGAGCTGAAGAGCTGAGGCCCAAGCCCAGAGTTCAAGCCCCATGACCGACAAAAAAAGAAAAAACAAAGAAGAAATAAAGAAAGGAAGGAAGGAGGGAAAGAAGGAAGAAAAAAAGAAAAAAGGAGGAAAGAAAACGAATCTCAGGGATAGCACCAAGCCTTGAGTTCAAGTCCCAGGAAGGACTGGCACCAAAGTAAAAATAAAAATAAATAAAGTAGCTTCAGACCTGTAAGAGAGTTTTCTATCTTGCTGTGGCCATCAGCCACTGAGACACAAAGGCAGCCATCTGGGAGGGGCCAGGTTTGACTCACCTTCGCCTGCAATCACGGAAGACTTCCCGGTGGAGGCAACAGAGTGGTTCAGACTGGGTGTATTAGTCAGAGAGCGCAGGTGGACTGGCCAGTGAGTGGGTGTAGTGTGGATGTGCGTGTGGGAAACACACAGGGCTGGAAGTGAGGCTTAGAACACACAGCACATGCAGATGTGTGTGTGTGTGTGTAGTGGGTACACACGGCCTTTCTGGAGTCTTGTGTTCGAATCCTGCCAAGGTCAAGCGATCAGTTCAAGGCCATGGACCCACTAGGTCAGTTCTGCACGTGGCAGGCTGGGGCTCTCCCACGGAAGGGATAAATGTGTCACCCTGGGAACTCCTGGGTATGGGCAAAGCCCGGCCGATCCAGCTCCTGTCTGCAGCTGGCCACAGCTGGAAATCTCCGGAAGACCACCTTTTGCCTGCGTCTACATATGTCTACTCTTCATCTAGTATGTGTGTGTGTGTGTGTGTGTGTGTGTGTGTGTGTGTGTGTGGTGCACATGCGTGCATACCCTGGGGCTTGAACTCAGGCACTATGCCTGAGCTTTTTCAATTCAAGGTTGGCCCTCTACCCCTTGAGCCACAGCTCCATTTTGGGCTTTTGGGTGGTTCATTGGAGATCAGAGTCTCACAGACTTTCCTGCACAGGCTGGCTTTGAACTGTGATCCTCAGGCCTCGGTTTCCTGAGTAGCTAGGATGACAGGTGTGAGCCACCGGTGCCTGGCTCTCAACTATGATCGTTAAAAAATACTAATGTATGCTGGGCACCAGTGGCTCACGCCTGTCATCCTAGCTACTCAGGAGGCTGAGATCTGAGGATCATGGTTCAAAGCCAGCCTGGGCAGGAAAGTTCATGAGACTCTTATCTCCAATGAGCCACCAGAAAACCAGAAGTGGCGCTGTGGCTCAAGTGGTAGAAGGCCAGCTTTGAGCTGAAGAGTTCAGAGACAGACAGCACCCAGGCTCTGAGCTCAGGATCCATGATCAACCACAAACTCACAACAACAACAACAACAACAACAAGAAATGTATCTTTTTTTTTTTTTATTTTGCCAATCTTGGGGCTTGAACTAAGGGCCTGGGCGCTGTCCCTGAGCTTCTTTTGCTCAAGGCTAGCGCTCTACCACTTGAGCCACAGTGCTACTTCTGGCTTTTTCTGTGTCTGTGGTACTGAGGGATTGAACCCAGAACTTCATGCATGCTAGGCCAGCACTCTACCACTGAGCCACCTTCGCAGCCATATGCTTTTTTTTTTTTTTTTTTGTCGGTCGTGGGGCTTGAACTCTGGGCCTGGGTGCTGTCCCTCAGCTCTTCAGCTCAAGGCTAGTGCTCTACCACTTGAGCCACAGCGCCACTTCCGGCTTTTTTCTTTTTGCTTATGTGGTGCTGAGGAATCGAACCCAGGGCCTCAGGCATGCAAGGCAAGCGCTCTACCACTGAACCACCTTCCCAGCCCTCCATTACTTTTTCTTGCTCAAGGCTGGTGCTCTACCACTTGAACCACATGTCGACTTCCAGCTTTTTGCTTGTTCATTAGAGGTAAGACTCTCAAAGACTTTTCTGTCCAGGATGGCTTTGAACCACGATCCTCAGATCTCAGTCTTCTGAATAGCTAGGATGACAGCAACTTTTTCTTTCTTTTCTTCCTTCTTTCCTTCCCTCTTTTTCTTTTTTTCTTTCCCTTTTCTTCCTTCCTTCTTCCTCCCTCTCTGTCTCCTCTTTTTTCTTCCCTCCCTCCCTCCCTCCCTCCCTCCCTCCCTTCCTTCCTTCCTTCCTTATTCCTCTCTCTTTTCTTTTCTTTTCTCTTCATTTCTTTTCTCTTCTTTCTCCTCTAAAAGCAAGAACTCTGTTCCTCAGAATGCAGGCTGGCACATAGTAGGTGCTCCCCAGGTGTCTTTGGGGTTCATGTGTGTATATAGGTGGTGGTTTGGGGAGCAGCCTAGCCCAGCCCAGAGGAGGGGAGGGGGAGGGGGAGGGGGAGGGGAGGGGGAGGGGGAGGGGGGAGGGGGAGGGGAGGGGGAGGGGGAGGGGGAGGGAGGGGGAGGGGGAGGGGGAGGGAGGGGGAGGGGGAGGGGAGGGGGAGGGGGAGGGGGAGGAGGAGGGGGAGGGGAGGAGGAGGGATAGAGGAGGGGGATGGGGAAGAGGAGAAGGGGGGAAGGAGGAGAGGTTTTCTGTCCTCAAACAGCTGGGAATTGTGAGTTCTTCACCACCCTGGCAGCTGAAACCCGAAAACGCAGCTGGGCCTCGTCACCCCGAGCCTGGCAACGCTGGCAGCGGGCAGGCTCCCTGCGCAAACACGGCACAACACCGGGCCGGGCGTTGCTAGGGCGTTGCTAGGGCGTTGCTAGGGGCGTTGCTAGGGCCCCAGGTGTCAGGCCGGGCGCCGGCGAGCGGGCAGAGGCAGGGCTGTGAGGACGCGGGGGCGGGGCGAGGGCCGATGGGCACCCAAGTCGGCCTATCGGGACAGGGGCCCGGCGGGGATCTGGCCAATGGGAGACGTCCGAGGCCTGCGCCCAGGGCGGGGCCGCGCAGGAATTCCATTCTGCAACCCGAGCCGGCCGCAGCCTGGCGCAATGCGGACGCTGACGCGGTGGCGGCCTGGAAATGGAAACTCTCCGCTCGTGTGTGTGTGCGCGTGTGCGTGTGTGAGTGTGCGTGCGTGTGTGTGAGAGTGTGCGCGCGCGTGTGAGAGTGTGTGTGTGCGAGTGTGTGTGAGAGAGTGAGTGTGCGTGTGCGAGTGCGTGTGAGTGTGCGTGCGTGTGTGTGAGTGTGTGCGCGTGTGTGAGTGAGTGTGTGAGTGTGTGCGCGCGTGTGTGAGAGAGTGTGTGAGAGTGAGTGTGCGTGAGTGAGTGCGTGTGTGAGTGTGCGTGAGTGTGTGAGCGTGCGTGTGAGCATGTGTGAGTGTGTGTGAGTGTGTAAGTGTGTGAGTGCGTGTGTGTGAGAGTGAGTGTGTTTGTGTGTCTGTGTGAGTGTGAGTGTCTGTGCATGTGTGTTTGTGTGTGTTTGTATGAGCGTGTGTGTGTTTGTGTGTGTGTGTGTGAGTGTGAGTGTGTGTTTGTGTGTGAGTGTGCATCGGTGTGAGTGTGCGTGTATGAGTGTGCGTGAGTGTGCGTGTGTGAGTGTGTGTTTGTGTGTGAGAGAGAGAGTGAGTGTGTGTGAGTGTGTGAGTGTGTGTGCTTATGTTGTGTGTGTGTCTGTGTGTCTGTGTGAGTGTGTGAGTGTCTGTGTGTGTGAGTGTGTGAGTGTGTGTGAGTGTGCGTGAGTGTGCGTGTGTGTGAGTGTGTGTTTGTGTGTGTGAGAGTGAGTGTGTGTGAGTGTGCGTGTGTGAGTGTGCATCTGTGTGAGTGTGCGTGTATGAGTGTGCGTGTATGAGTGTGTGTGCGCGTGTGTGAGTGAGTGTGTGAGTGTGTGTGAGTGTGTGTGAGTGTGCGTGTGTGAGTGAGTGTGCGTGTGCGTGTGTGTGTGTGGTAGCAGTGTCATTGCAGTTCCGTTCACACACCCCAGACTCGCCGCCCTTCCACGGCCGTCTAGTTCTGATTGTCTTTCTCTCCCCCAGGACTGGGGGGGTCTTGAACTCAGGGCCTGGACGCCGCCCCCAGCTGCAGCTCTACCACTTGAGCCACAGCCCCGCTGCCAGCACTTTTTTTTTTTTTGCTGGTTCATTGGAGATCAGAGTCTCATGGACATTCCTGCCCGGGCTGGCTTCGAACCACCAGCCTCAGATCTCAGCCTCCTGAGCCATAGCTGCCAGTTTCCCTAAACCGGCCTCCCTGTCCCCCCTCCCCGGGGCCCCCTCCTCCCCTTCCTTTCCGGCTGTCCCTTGGGTGGCATCTTCTAGTCCAGGTGTTTGCTCAGACGCCACTGCCTGAGAGAAAACCAGGCCTCCTTGACTCCCCTCCACACACACACACACACGCATTCACACAGTGCACCCACCCCCTGCATGCACTCACACATGCATGCATGGATTCCCACATGCACACACACACATGCATTCACACAGTGCACCCACCCCCTGCATGCACTCACACATGCATGCATGGATTCCCACATGCATTCACACAGTGCACCCACCCCCTGCATGCACTCACGCATGCATGCATGGATTCCCACATGCACACATGCACATGCATTCACACAGTGCACCCACTCACATGCCACATGCATGCACTCACATGCATTCACACACATGCACACACATACATGCATGCATGGATTCACACACATACACACACACACACACACACACACACCAGTTTCCTCTTTATCATTTCCTCTCCGTTTTCCAACATGCTCCTTGACACTGGAAATGGAAATCCGATTGTAATTTTGTTTATGCCGAGCATAAATCCATTATTTATGTCATAGCTACGCACCTGTCATCCTAGCTAGTCAGGAGGCTGAGATCTGAGGATCAAGGTTCAAAGCCAGCCTGGGCAGGAAAGTCAGTGAGACTCTGATCTCCAATAAACCACCAGAAAACCAGCAGTGGCGCTGTGGCTCAGGTGGTAGAGCGCTTGCCTTGAGCTGAAGAGCCGAGGGACAGCGCCCAGGCCCCGAGTTCAAGTCTCACAACTGAAAAAAATTTTAAAAAAGATGTCATGAATTGAGCCTCCATAAGATGTCTGATACGGTCTGTGAAATACGCTCTGTGAGAGAGGAAGGAAGGAAGGAAGAAAAGAGAGGAAGGAAGGAAAGAAGGAAGGAGAAAGGGACAGACAGGAAGGAAGAAGAGAAGAAAGGAAGGAAGGAAGGAAGGAAGGAAAGAAAGAAGGAAGAAGGGACAGAGGAGGGATGGAGGGAGGAAGGAAGGAAGGAAGGAAGGAAGGAAGGAAGGAAGGAAGGAAGGAAGGAAGGAAAGAAAGAAAGAAGGAAGAAGGGACAGAGGAGGGAGGGAGGGAGGGAGGGAGGAAGGAAGGAAGGAAGGAAGGAAGGAAGGAAGGAAGGAAGGAAGGAAGGAAGGAAGGAAGGATCAGGTCCAGGTGAGTGGAGAAGGGAGAAGGAGACGGTGGATCCTGAGTTGTGGAATCTCTGAGGCACAATCCTGTAAAGGCCTCATCCCCCCTCCCTGGAATGGAAGGGATGGCTGGAGTTGGGGGGGGCAGAGGGAGAGGAGGCTTCACCCCCCCCCTCCCCCCCCCCCGCCCCCAAGCTGCGGCTTCCAGTCAGAACCTGAAACCCCAGGGAAACCCCCGCAAGGCCGCAGGCCGGGCTGGAGCAGCATAGCAACAGCACAACAAAGCCTGGCACTTCCCGCCTGTAGTCCAGGTGCTTTCCACACGTTGTGCTGTCCACAGGGGCACTGGATGCTCATGCAGCCCCGGGGACCCCCAGCACTGATCCCCGCGCGGGGGGGGGGGCAGGGAGAGAAGGAGGGGGCCTGGCCATGTCCTCACTCTCCTCCTTGGTCCCCCAAGTGTCCTGGTTTGTTTGGCTGGTTTGTGGGGCTCCCTGGGTGCTTTCTGGGTAGGTAGTCAGGGGGTGAGGCTTCAGGCCTTGGCCATTGTTTCCTCCTTCTGTCCCTCCTTCCTTCCCTCCTTCCTTCCCTCCTTCCTTCCTTCCTTCTTCCCTCCTTCCTTCCTTCCTTCTTCCCTCCTTCCTTCCTTCCTTCTTCCCTCCTCCTTCATCACTCCCTCCCTCTCTCTCTTACTTCTTTCTTTCTATTTTCCTTATTTCTTTCTTTCCCTTCCTCTTCTCTTTCTCCTTTACTTCCTTTCTCTTTTTTCTTTTCCTTCCTTCCTTCCTTCCTGCTTTCCTCTCTTCCTCTCTCTCTCCTTCTCTGTCCTTCCTCTCTCTCCCCTTCCCTTTCCTCCTGTCCCTTCTTCCTTCCTTCCTTCCTCCCTCCCTCCCTCCCTCCCTCTCTCTTTCTTTCTTTGTTTCCTCCTTGTGTCCCTTCTTCCTTTCCTCCTTCCTTCCTTCCTTCCATAGCAAAAAGCTGGACATGGAGGTGTGGCTCAAGTGGTAGAGCACTAGCCTTGAATTCAAGCCAGGCCCTGAGTTCAAGCCCTAGATCTCTCTCTCTCTCTCTCTCTCTCTCTCTCTCTCTCTCTCTTGGCCAACCACGGGTGCCTGGCCAAAAGAAATTAATTTTAAATAATTAACTTTATTTTCTGTGCCAGGCCTGGGACTTGAACTCAGAGCCTGGGCACTGTCCCTGAGTTCCCCCTCTCCCCCCTGCCCCCAAGACTAGTACTCTACCACTTGAATCACAGCTCCACTTCTGGCTTTTTCCCCCCCATTTTTTTGGTGCCTAATTAGAAATAAGAGTCTCATGGTCTTTCCTGCCCAGGCTGGCTTTGAACCTCGATCCTCAGATCTCAGCCTCCTGAGTAGCTGGGATGACAGGCGTGAGCCACTGGTGCCCGGCTATTTATTTATTCATTTTATGTATTTCAATTCGGCCTGTCCATTATGAGTGCGGTACATCTTGATCCATGCGGCTGCTTCCATCGTCTCCCATTCCCTCCTCGCCCCCTCCCAGGGGCCTGTGTGGATGCCACGCATGTGGTCCACGGGTGGAAAAGAACCCAAGGTCCCACAAGGGAGGGAGGGAGCAAGGATGGGGGACCCAGGTATTGTTGAGAGAGAGAGAGATACACACAGAGACAGAGAGAGGCAGAGAGAGGTTCAGAGGGAGACAGATGAGACCAGAGATAGAAACAAGATATAGAGCCGGGCGCTGGTGGCTCACGCCTGTCATCCTAGCTACTCAGGAGGCTGAGATCTGAGGATCCTGGTTCAAGGCCAGCCTAGGCAGGAAAGTCCATGAGACTCTGATCTCCCATGAACCACCAGCAAACTGGAAGTGGCGCTGTGGCTCAAGCGGTAGAGTGCTCGCCTTGAGCTGAAGAGCTGAGGGACAGCGCCCAGGCCTAGAGTTCAAGCCCTGCAACCGACCAAAGAGAGAGAGACAGACAGAGACAGAGAGACAGAGACAGACAGAGACAGAGAGAGGGTGTGTAGGGGAAGGGGGGTAGGAGGCAGACCCTGAGCCCTCAGTCCCTGCTGGGGGACTGGAGATGGGAGCCGGGGGTCTGTGACTTTGCTCTGGGTACAGGGCGTGAAGGCCAGTTGTCCCCTGGGGAGTGTCCTGGCCCGTGGCCATCTCCCTGTCTGTCCTAAAGGACAGCGTTGATGACAGAGACCTAAGGAAGGAGTGTCCCCCCCCCCCCAGGATCCCCTGGAAGTTTATTAGAACTACAATCCATACTCTAGGCAGGTGCTGGTAGCTCACGCCTGTAATCCCAGCGACTCAGGAGGCTGAGAGCTGAGGATCGTGGCTCCAAAGCCAGCCTGGGTAGAAAAATCTCAGCTTCTCTCCCAAGGAACCACCCCAAAGCTGGACAAGGAGCTGTGGATCAAGTGGTAGAGCACCAGCCTTGAGAGTAAAAGCATAGAGACAGCACCCAGGCCCTGAGTTCAAGTCCCAGGAGTGGCACAAAAGTCACAAACAAAAACCAAAACGACAGCCAAGGCAAAAACAGCAGAGAAGGCTCCAGGGCTCGCTCTTACTTCCTGGTCCCTCCCCTCCCTCCCTCTTTGCGTCTATTTCTTTGCCTCTCCCAGACTCAGTTTCTCCTTCTGCACATTGGGGGAGAGGCGGTGTGAGGAAGACACCCTGAGCCAGAGTGCTGTGGCGGTTGTTGCCTTACTGGTTCTACTGCTGTCTGAACCCCAAGAAATCCCCGCCCCGCCCACCCCGCCCTGGCAAGCCCAGGCCTGGGCTGCAGCTTTTCCACCTGTGTTACCCAAATATTGAGCAGGTCTGTTGGGGCCTCTCCATGGTAATGGCGCCCCAAGCAGGACTGGGGTGAGGAATCAGGGATTGCCCCAGACTGTGGGTGGGGGACTATGGGAGGTAAGAGAAAGAGCCAGGGCCGGCTGTCGACCTACTGTGTGCACCGGACCTACTGTGTGCACCGGACCTACTGTGTGCACCGGACTACTCTACTGTGTGCACTGGACCTACTGTGTGCACTGGACCTACTGTGTGCACCGGACCTACTGTGTGCACCGGACTACTGTGTGAGCCGGACCTACTGTGTGCACCAGGCTACTGTGTGCACTGGACCTACTGTGTGCACCAGACCTACTGTGTGCACCGGACCTACTGTGTGCACCGGACTACTCTACTGTGTGCACTGGACCTACTGTGTGCACTGGACCTACTGTGTGAGCCGGACCTACTGTGCGCACGGGACTACTGTATGCACTGGACCTACTGTGTGCACCGGACCTACTGTGTGCACCGGACCTACTGTGTGCACCGGACTACTGTGTGCACCAGGCTACTGTGTGCACCAGGCTACTGTGTGCACTGGACCTACTGTGTGCACCGGACCTACTGTGTGCACTGGACCTACTGTCTGCACCGGACTACTGTGTGCACTGGACCTACTGTGTGCACCGGACCTACTGCGTGCACCGGACTACTGTGTGCACTGGACCTACTGTGTGCACCGGACCTACTGTGTGCACCGGACCTACTGTGTGCACCGGACTACTGTGTGCACCAGGCTACTGTGTGCACCAGGCTACTGTGTGCACTGGACCTACTGTGTGCACCAGACCTACTGTGTGCACTGGACCTACTGTCTGCACCGGACTACTGTGTGCACTGGACCTACTGTGTGCACTGGACCTACTGCGTGCACCGGACTACTGTGTGCACTGGACCTACTGTGTGCACCGGACCTACTGTGTGCACCGGACCTACTGTGTGCACCGGACTACTGTGTGCACTGGACCTACTGTGTGCACCGGACCTACTGTGTGCACTGGACCTACTGTGTGCACCAGACTACTGTGTGCACTGGACCTACTGTGTGCACCGGACCTACTGTGTGCACCAGGCTACTGTGTGCACTGGACCAACTGTGTGCACCAGACCTACTGTGTGCACTGGACCTACTGTGTGCACCGGACCTACTGTGTGCACCAGGCTACTGTGTGCACTGGACTACTGTGTGCACTGGACCTACTGTGTGCACCGGACCTACTGTGTGCACTGGAGCTACTGTGTGTCCCGTCTTCTCTCATCACAGCCTGGCTGGGGGAAGGGGGGTGGGGCGAAGCCCTTGTTAAGTTTCCTAATCTGTGCTCGTGTGAGTCTGGTTCACGGCTGTCTCTCAGCTGTGGGACTCAGTGGGCATCAAGGTCTTCATTGGCTCAAGAAGGAGGCGATGGGGCTGGGAAGGTGGCTCAGTGGTAGAGTGCTGGCCTAGCATGCATGGAGCCCTGGGTTCAAGTCCTCAGTACCACAGACACAGAAAAAACCGGAAGTGGCGCTGTGGCTCAAGTGGTAGAGTGCTAGCCTTGAGCAAACAAAGCTCAGGGACAGCGCCCAGGCCCTGAGTTCAAGTCCTAGGACTGGCACAAAATAAAAAGAAAAGAAAAAAGTTCAACAGTTAAGGGTGGGTGTGGTGGCACATGCCTATAATCCCAGCGTTCTGGAGATTGAGAGACTAGAGCCAGCCAGGGCTCCATAGTGGGACGGGCTCATAAAACAAACAAGCCATGTGCTGGGGGCCTGCAGTTGTCACCTTAGTTGCTCAGGAGGCTGAGATCTGAGGATCCTGGTCTGAAGCCAGCTGGGGAAGGAAAGCCCAGGAGACTTCTTTTTTTGGTCAGTGGTGGGGTTTGAACTCCCGGCCTGAGCGCTGTCCCTGAGCTCTTTTTGCCCTACCACTTGAGCCACAGCACCGCTTCTGGTTTTCTGGTGGTTCATTGGAGATAAGAGTCTCATAGACTTTCCTGCCTGTTCTGGCCCCGAACTGAGAACCTCAGATCTCAGCCTCCTGAGTAGCTAGTACCGGGCCTGAACCTGGTACCTGGTACCTTGGTGAGCTAACTGATTTCCATGTCCTGTTCTTTGGTGATTCTCACTTGGTGATGATATTGAATTCCTGTTTACTTTGATAATGGCAAATGATTTAACACTCTGTGTGTGTGTGTGTGTGTGTGTGTGTGCGTGTGTGTGTGTGTTTTAATTCGAGGTAAGAGTCTCATGGAATCTCCTGCCTGGGCTGGCTTCAAACCGTGATCCTCAGATCTCAGCCTCCTGAGTAGCTGGGATGACAGGCGTGAGCCACCAGCACCCGGCTGCACTGGTTATTTTTCAAGGTAAGAGTCTTGTTTGATGCCTGGGCCAGCCCAGACTGAGATCCTCCTGTTTATGCTGCTTTTTGCTGCTGGGGTGACAGACATACCCCACCATACCCAATCACTGATTAAGATGGTGTCTTGCTAACTAATGGCTGGTTTGGCCCATCAGTGATCGCTGCCTCGTAAGTAGGATCATAGACTTGAACCATCATGCCCGACTTAACATCGTTCTTTTGTTGTTGTTGTTGTTGGTTGTGGGGCTTGAACTCTGGGCCTGGGTGCTGTCCCTGAGCTTCTTTTTGCTCAAGGCTAGTGCTCTACTACTTGAGCCACAGCACCACTTCTGGCTTTTCTGTGTCTGTGGTACTGAGGAATCAAACCCAGTGACTTCATGCATGCTAGGCCAGCACTCTACCACTGAGCCACCTTCCCAGCCCCACATTCTATATACTATATATAACATACATATGCTGTGTATATTCTATATAACATATAGCATATATCATATATGACATAGTATACTATATAATATATAGTATAATAGAATCTAGTATGGCATATAACATATAGTAAAATATAACCTAGTATAATATATATTATGTACAGTATATAATCTAGTATAGTATAGATTATAGAATATATCATCTATGTTATCATGGTATAAATTATACTATAATTTATATAATTTTTATACTATATATAATTATATATATAATATATATAATATATAATATATATAATTATATATACTATATATAATTTTTATACTATAATTTTTATAATTTATACTATAACGATATAGAATATATCATCTATGTTATCATGGTATAAATTATACTATAATTTATACCATGATAACATAGATGATATATTCTATAATCTATAGTATAAAATATAATCTGTTATGAACAATATGTAGTATACATTAAATTAAATGCTATATCTGATTATATGATATATACTATGTACTATGTTATACAATGTATAGTATATAGAAGTATAGAAATAAGTCTGTGTTTATAGATATGTACACACACACACACACACACACACACACACACACACACAATGGGCTGTGGTTCATTCCTGGGGAAGGACATTCTGTCCTCTGCGGGAATGTGCGTGCACACAAGCGTTCTCTCCCGTGTGCAAGTCCCATGCCAATACACATGTGAACATGCACGGAGAGCTACGTGCTGGGCTCTGACACACACACACACACACACACACACACACGCGTGTTGAC